>NW_016809462.1:3235735-3246323 GCF_001698545.2 Rhinopithecus bieti
CTGTAGAAAAACTATCTTTCACAAAAAGGCTGGGGACTGCTGCTTTTATGTTTCCAAAGTGCTTTCACATAAATTATTATTATTATTTTGAGATGGAGTCTCACTCTGTCACCTAGGCTGGACGGCAGTGTTACAATCTTGGCTCATTGCAACCTCCACTTCCCGGGTTTAAGGAATTCTCTTGCCTCAGCCTCCTGAGTAGCTGGGATTACAGGCACCTGCCACCATGCCTGGCTAATTTTTATATTTTTAGTAGAGATCGAGTTTCACCATGTGGGTCAGGCTGGTCTCGAACTCCTGACATCATGATCTGCCTGCCTTGGCCTCCCAATGTGCTGGGATTACAGGTGTGAGCCACCACTCCAGGCCACAATTCTATTTAGAAACCTCAATGATGATTAAAAATGAAGATAAATCAAAATTCTGAAACTCTATCTGTAAATTTACAATATAGCATTAACATGAAATCTTTATACAAATTTCAATTGTTTTGAGTCTTGATAATCTGACAATTTATTTACAAGAATATTTACTCTTAGAGTAGAAGTATAAGAATGTCTAAAAATCCAGTAAGATTTCAATATTAATACTGAAGAAGTAATTCAATATGACATTGAAACAGGGATTAGAGACTTGAAAATAGTACAGAATCAAAGGCGCAGAGACAAACTGAAAAAATACTATACAGTATATTTACATTTGACTAGAGTCTGTTTCAGTTATTTATTGCTGTGTTCAAACCCACTCCAATATTTGGCAGTTTCAACCAATATCTATAACAGATTGATCTTGTTCTGGTTCACATGATACAGATGAATGTCCATGAAAGTCTGGAAACTCTAAGATATCCTCATTCATGTGGCTTGGAGTTAATACTCTCTGGTTACTGGTTATCTCAGCTGAGACAGTCAGCAAAGCAGGTGGTTTATTAATGGCAAAAACCACAATTACTTTAGCACCAACCTAATATCCCCATGTGGGTCTTACTATGTAGTTGCTCAGGCTTTCTTAATCAAGTATGAATTTGGGTCCCAAGAAGGGATATTGCTAAATGAAGGAAGAAACTGTACATCTCTTAAAGCCTAACTTCAGACATTAAACAGTATATTATTCCACCACCTTCTGTTTCAGAAATAGCTCACAGGGCCAACTAAGCCCCAGGAGGGAGGAGAAATAGACTATTTCTTAATGAGCGAGTGTCAAGGTTACATTATAGGAGATATTGTGAGTGGAATATAGGAGAGATAGTGGAATGGAAGATACACTGTAGCCGGTTAGAAAAGATATTTGATTCATTACTCATGATATGCTGTTGCATATCACTGGGGAAATCATAATTTTTCAATAAACTGTGGTGAGACAATTGATTATTTCTTTGGAGAAGAAAGGTTAAACAATTCAACTATATTAAACTCTAGAACTTGAGTTCTAAATCCAGAACTGGGCACCATGATAAGTGTTGAAAAGGAATATGTAATAGAATGTAGAAGTTATTTTAACCCATATGATCTGACAATACACAAGTTACCTGAACATAAACAAAAACGTTATACATCATTAGAAAACAAAAAAAGGACTAAAGATACTAACATAAATTTCACCAAAAAATGGAAAAACCGGTCCATTAATTTACAAATGAATGGTCACCTTTACTGGTAACCATGGAAATGAAAATCGAAACTATAATGGCATTCATTTTTATACTCACAGAATTGAGAAAAGGTCAGAAATTACCATATGTTTACCAGGATGTGAAATAAAAAGGGGCAGGCTCATGCTAATTTGTTATTATTTTATTTTGGAAATAAAATGATTTATTAGGCACCATTTGATTTTGGCCAGAGGTCTTAACAAGGGTTAAAATAATACACTGGGTTTAATTTTTATTTCAAAGCTGAGTTCTAATGACATTTATTGTTCAAAGGCTTTTCTGCCCTGTATTTTTCCTTAGTTGCTTATTCCGAACATGAGTGTCCTTGAATCACTACACTTTCTTTATTCTCTTTCATGTCTTCAAGAAAACTGAACCATAATTTTTTCTGCATTCATCCTTTTCTTATAAAATTTGGCCAAATGTAGCTAGTTAAAACCAAGACATACCATACCACTAACAGTCTTATTTCCAAACTCTGTTACTTAGGCTAGATGTTTAAATGTATATTATCTGTTTTCCAAATTATTTTCACCGAATTATTTACCACTGCATTACAAGGATGTTCATCTTTTCAGTTTTTAATAACACCTCCCTCATTGCCCATTTATGTTATTCTACACACACATACATACGCTCATGTACATGTATGCTGTGTGGTAACCACAAATAAAGAAAACATTACAAAGCAAATGAGAAGGATAATAAATAAAAAAAGGGAAAGTGATTAATTTTATAGAAAAAAGAATGATGATATTAATAAGAAAAACAGTGTGCTTCTAGGGTATATGAGAAATTCTTTTCTTCACCTGGTTGTTAAGTATATGCATTTACAATCTTATTCTGTACTTTAAATTTAACAGATGATTTCAAATACATATTTGTATATGTGCTCTAATACTTTTCCAGTTAAAAAATATTAGGCCGTGGCCGGGGCGGGTTGGCTCAAGCTGTAATCCCCAGCACTTTGGGAGGCCCGAAACAGGTGATCACGAAGTCAAGTGAGATCGAGAACCATCCTGGCCTACACCGTGAAACCCCATCTCCTACTAAAAAATACGAGACCATCTGGTCCTACACGGTGAAACCCCGTCTCTACTCTAAAAAACAAAAAACTAGCCGGCGAGATGGCGGGCCTGTAGTCCCAGCTACTTCGGGAGGCTGAAGGCGGAGAATGGCGTAAACCCGGGAGGCGGAGCTTGCAGTGAGCCGAATCGCTCCACTGCACTCCAACATGTGGGCGACAGAGCGAGACTCCGTCCTCAAAAAAAAAAAAAAAAAAAAAAAAAAAAAAAATTTAGGCCGTACAGATTTTTTTTAACAGACAAATTGGTTAGTTGTTAGAACAGACAACTAACATTTTTCACAGAGGTTCACTTAAACGTTATTGATGTTTGGGTGTGTTAAATGTAAGGTAAGTATTCAGGAATTATTGCTGTTAGAGAAGAATGAAAAAATTGAACTCTATTTGTAGAATACCAAAGCAAAATAAAGAGTCATTGGCTACAGTCAGAAGATTAGTGGATATTGGTGTCTGAATGTTAAGTGACAGAGAAACTTGGAAATAGAAAACTCATTTTACTAGAAAAATATAAATTGACTTCAGAATTCTAACTTGTAGTTTTATTGAAATTAATATTAATGGCTAAAAAAATTGTGGGCTGAGTACAATACAATACAAAATAATATGACTATTTTATATTACATTTTATCATTAAACATATATGAACAGACACACACCGATTCCCCTACTCATGTGTTTATCAAGCAACTGCAGAAGTCAGTGACAGGTTTTATATGTTATTGTATTTTTCTTTTTCACAGGGTTATCATCGAACTTGTAATGCAAATACACATGAAAGAGACACAGCTTAGATTAATTATTATTTATTACTATATTTTGTTTCTGTGAGTGTTAGTTGGGTTCTGATAAATGCAGTAAATGTCTACTGATATGAAATGACTCAATTGTCCATCATATATACCTCTAGTATTCAAGTAAACCAGTTACAATGTTGTTGTCAGTGCATGCTTCTTTCAAAAACTCTATTACTATCCAGATAAGAGAGGGAAGAAAGCTGGGAATACAAACATAACTCTAAAAATATTCCAAGAACAGGTAACTCAGGAACTCTAAATCTATAATTCCTCATATCAAAAAATCCTCTCAAAACTATGAATAAAAATTTGTTCTGTCAAAATCAGTTCTTCCTTATTCAAAGTACAACTGTATTAAGTGATGTCAAATATATAATATTTTCTTTATTTATTTTACATATTTTAAAGATTTAGAAATATTATTTGTTTTGATAGAAAAAAGACAAATGGTCATTTAGACATAGTAAAAAGAGAATTACTTACTTCTTCTTTCTCCATGTGATCTTAGTCATATAAGAAAATTGACATATTTTGATTGGTCCTGATTAATATTAGTGAAAATATCAGCAGTAAGATAGCACTAAAAAAAGCAAAATTTAAAAGATAGACTATAACAAATATTGGGGAGGATTTGGATCAACTGGAATCACCAAACGTTGCTGGCATTGCTGGTAGAAGTATAAACTGGAACGATTACTTTGAAAAAATGTTTTTTCTTTATCTTTTAAAGCTGAAAACACACGTTTTCTAGGTATAGCTAGAAACATCTCTCCTAGGCATATACTTAACACAATGCATGTATGGGCACACTCATTTGCACACACATACACATGTACAATAATGTTCATAAAGCGTTATTATAGTCTGAAAATGGAAACAACTTACTGTTTATTGTCAGTGAAGTAGAGCAATTAATAATAACAGGATCATAAAATGAAATTGTGACACTGAGTAAAAGTAAATAATATGGCTTGACCAAAAAGCATAGATAACTTCCTAAAACAATGCTGATCAACAGAATAGAAACCAAGTGTATTAGTCAGGGTTCTCCAGAGGGACAGAAATAATAGGATATATGTATATGTGAAAGGGAGTTTATTAAGGAGAATTGACTCACAAGAAAACAAGGTAAAGTCCCATGATAGGCTGTCTGCAAGCTGGGTTGGAAGGAAGCCAGCAGTGGCTCCATCAGAGTCCAAAAGCTTCAAAAGTAGGGAAGCAACAGTGCAGCCTTCAATCCATGACCAAAGGTCCAAGAGCCTGCAGCAAACCACTGGTTTAAGTCCAAGAGTCCAAAGGTCAAAGAACCTGGAGTCTGATGTCCAAAGGCAGGAAGCATCCAGCATGGGAGAAAGGGGAAAACCGGAAGCCAGCTTATCCCACCTTCTGCCTGCCTTGTTCTAGCAGAGCTGGCAGCCAATTGGATGGTGCCTACCCACATCGAGGTTGGGTCTTCCTCTCCCAGTCCACTGACCTAAATGTTAATATCTTCTGGCAACACGCTCACAGACACACCCAGAAATAACACTTCACCAGCTATCTAGGCATCCTTCAATACAATCAAGCTGACACCTAATATTAACCATCGCACCAGGTAATGAAAACACAATGGTATATAATTGCATATAATGTTACTTCAAAAAAATAAAAGTAAACTGTTCTAATTTGCTTTAAGTCAGGGTAGTGGTTAACGTCAAGAAAGAGAGACTAGGAGTTGAGAGGCAAAAGAGGTAGTCTTCTATTTCTTGACTTAGTTATTAAACACACGGGTCAGTCACTTTGGATATTTCATAGAACTGAAAACTTACTGTTTATATATGTATTATTCTTCAATAAACAATTTTTTGTGTGTGTTTTTTGTTGTTGTTGTCAGCATTAGATAATTCAGCATTAGGGTCTTTTTCTAATCATTTGAATTAATACTTTAACCCTGTAAAACTTTCTTTCCTATATAACTTATTAACGCCACTTGATATCCAGAAGTGTTTTTATTTTTGCCTTTGTTGTTTTCTTAACATCATGTAAAAAGAATATATATGAGTTTTAAGAAACAAGATGATAGGTGGGATTGGTTTTCAACACTATACAGTCATTTATTTAAATATTCTGTAGCTTCTTTCTTGAATATTCTATAGCTGTTTTTTTTTTTTTGAATATTTGGTACTCTGTTACCTTGGGTGGAAGTGATGTACTTATTAAAGTATGAATGCATTAGTTAATTAATTTAACCACTTCCATATAACTGATTGCTTTGGATAAAAATAATGTAAAGATGAATAGAGCACAGGTCACACCCTAAAGAAATGTATGTAACTCACAATTTGCAAAGAAAACTTAAAGATACCATTATAATATAAAATGGTAAAATGTGCAGTGTAGTTTGGAGAAAGGAATACATTTTGTAAGATAATAGAGAAACTCTTGGAGGATGTAAGGATGATATGTCAACAAAGATAAAGTGCATTTTAGTTCTAGAAAGCTCCTTTAAAAGGAATTAAGGAAAGCGAACTTAGCAGTTCAGAATTACTGAAGTTAAAGAAGGGGCAGTAAGCATCAAGCAATATTCCTTTGCAACAAATCTTCACATGCATCCCCAATTCTAAAATAAAAGTTGAAGAAAGAGAAAGAAATAAAGAATATGTCAAGAAACAAATGAAGGACTGTTAAATGATGTGTGCTAAGGTAATGAAAAATACGTATTGATGTCTTAGTCTGCTCCGGCAGCCGTAACAAAATACTGCAGACTGGATGGCTTAAAAAACAGGAATGTATTTCTCACAATTCTGGAGCCTGGGGAGTCCCAGATTAAGGTGCAGGCAAAGTAGGTTTCATTGTAAGGCGTCTTCTCCTAGCATGCAAGGTGGCTGCCTTCTCTCAGGGTGCTCATGTGATCTCTTTGTGTGTGTGTGTATGGGGAAAGAGAAGAAACAGAGAGTGAATAAGAGCTCATTGGAGCCTCTTATTGAATAAGGCACCATCCTTATGGCCTCATTTAAAGGCCCTGATTGTCTCCTTAAAGGCCCTATCTTTAAATACAGCCACATTGAAAGTAAGGGCTTCAACATAACAGGTTTGGGGAGAGACAATTTTGTCCACAGTAATGTACAATTTCAATAGATTTATCTTTTGTGAAGCTTGTATAAAATGTACATAACCTGTACAATGAAAGCCATACGTATTTTCTGGTATCTATCTATAATTCTATCAATCTATCATTTAACTTTCTAGGTACTAAGAAAGAGAGAAAGATGCCATGTTGCTGAAAGAAGATTTAATAGCTTCAACATGTCATTTCTTCCTAAACTGATCTATAAATTATATGTACTTTCAATAAAATGCTAAAGAAAATTTTAAGGCAGTGCATTTAAAAAATACTCAATGACAGCCAATGAAATTTGAAACATGGAGTAATGAAGGAGCTTATTCTTCCGGACGTCAAAATGTACCATAAAATTGTAATAATTAAAACAGCAATACTCATAAAGCAGTAGAAATAAGCCCATACATATATATATATATTACATTTATATACATATATATGATAATGCAAGGTTCCATTTTCACAACATACAAAAGTCAATTTAAAATGAATTAAATAACTAAGTATATTCTGTATATCTTATTTCATACATACACATACACACATATATAAGGGTATGTGTGTGTTCATATATAACTTAGAAGTATCTTAAAGTGAAGAAGACCTTCTTAAATAATAATTTTTAAGGTCGATGGTGGTGGCTCACTCCTGTAATCCCAGCACTTTGGGAGGCCGAGGTCAAGAGTTTGAGACCAGCCTGGCCAACATGACAAAACCCCGTCTCTACTAAAAATACAAAAAATCGTCGGGCATGGTGGCGAGTGCCTGTAATCCCAGCTACTCGGGAGGCTGAAGCAGGAGAATCACTTCAGCCCAGGAGGCAGAGGTTACAGTGAGCCAAGATCACATCACTACACTCCAGCCTGTGCAACAAGAGTGAAACTCCATCCCTTCCCCACAAAAAAAGAAAATTAAAATGAGATAATTTTAAAATTCAGTTTAAAATCATGACTATATAAATAGGAAAGAAATAGACATAAAACTTTGCAAGCCAAAATAAGTGTAAAACATCTTGTCATAAAAAGTAACAAAGATAAAGACAGTAAGATATAGCTCTTGCAACAGATATGACTCCTCTAAAAATATTATGCAATGAGTGACTTGAACAGCTAACATTTCTCACAGTTCTATAGGTTAGTAAGATGAGGGCATAGACAGGTCCAGTATTTTGTGAAGTCCCTCTTCCTGGTTTGCAGACAGGGATCCTACTGTATTCTTACATACAAAGAACAGAGAGATGGGAAGCTCTAGTATCTCTTTCAATAAAGGCAGTAATCCCATTCCTGAGGGCTCCACCTTCATGATCTAATTGTCTTCCAAAGGCTTTACCTCCTAATAACATCATCTTTCCAGTTAGAATTTGAATATATGATTTTTTTTGAAATGCAAACATTCAGTTCATAACAACATACGTCCCAAGGAACTCAAACATATACAAGCAATCATACGAATTGATAATAAAAACAATAAACCAAGAAAAAAATGGTCATTTCACAAAAAAATTTTAAAAACCTATAAAAACATTTCAACAAGTTTTCAATCAGGAATATGCATATTCGTGGTAATAATATTATATTGGATCCATTACAATGTGCATTGTGGATACAAATGTGTCATCATCCAGTGTTAATAGGAGTATAAACTGGTGAAACCTCAAGGAGACTATTTTGACCATCTTGTTATCACTTAAGAGAAATCAAACTGCATAATACTTTTAGGCTGACATGCAATACTGTTTGTTTGTTTTTTTTTTAATTTTTATTTTCTTCTTCTTCTTTTTTTTTTTAAACAGTATTTCAAGTACTTCCCTCTATGTAAAGAACAAAAAATGCAAGTTACTTATAGCCCTCAGAACAAGAGGTTTTGCTGATACACTAAGGAAATATTAAACATTTCTTTAGAAAGAGAAGGTATACAAATATATGCCATCTAAGTGCTACTGCATTAAAATTTTTCTAAATATACAAAGAGAAATTACATCAAGGTAGCATCCAAACTAAAGAAGTATGGTAAAAATAAGGGGACAGATCTGACAGCATTTGGGTATTAAAAATAGCAGAACTTAGTGCTTGTTTGAACATAATGGCATGAGAATGAAGAATGTGTCAAGGATAATTTTTAGGAGTTGAATAACTGGAATGACTGGCTGCCTATGAACATAATTCAGGAGGGAGGTAAATGACAGCTAATAGCTGGCATTTATTCTGGTCCTACCATGCACAACGTCACTGCTGTTTGCATTATTTCCTTTAAACCTCATGAAATAAGCAGCTGAAATAAGTGTGGTTAGTATTCATTTCAGAGTCATAAAATGAGAAACAGAGATGTTAAGAAACACAAAATGGTAGAGCCAGTAAGCAACTCGCCCGTCTAAGTCTAGGACTTGTTTGATAACTGTTAGCATAAACCGGGATGACTTCAGGTTTGTTCATGTTGAGTTACAGTTGCTCACGTAATCTGAAGATGGATGAGGAAGTGAGAAGGGGAGAAGGATAAATGTGGCACTTCATGTTGAGCCAAGATGACAATTTTGAGAGTGAAGGGTGGACAAATACTTAGAATTACTAAAACAAGCAAGGAATTTACTGGACACTCTAAGTGTTTACAGTGGATCCCAAGAATAAGAAATACAGCCAACTTTAAAAGAAAATCTTGAATATGAATCTTTTCTCTTTGAGACCATGAAACAATGACCCTTGTCTTCATTTATTTCTTTGAATAACTTTATTTATATCTTTGTGAGTCAGGTTTCTGCCATCATTTGTATGTTGAAAATTGATATACCTTGGTAATAAACCTCTCTTCCTTTTTTAAAACAAGAAAATAGAATGGGATGGGCAGACACTTCCAAATCTTTCTACCAAAATGTCTAGAAAATATTTTTCTCTTGATTCAAATTTAAATTTGCCTCTTCCTAACATGATCCAGCAGTTACAATTTCAAGTACAGATGCACTTACTCAATCTCAGTGGAAGATAATATCCTGCCACAACACATAATGCATCACAGTTGGAAAGTGGCATTATTTCCAGCTGTCGTTTTTCCTCCTCTGGTCCTTGAGACAGATCAGGTGCTTCTCATTATACTGCAAGCTTTGAGCTAAATACAAAAATAATCATCCCCAATGCAACAGATACACAATTTGAACAAAGACACAATACAATTATGTGGTGATGAAAAGCTGTCAATAAAATAATTTCTGGAATCAGATCACCTGCTTTTTATTCCCAATGTTACTAGTAGAATACTTGTGTACATGATATTTCATACTCCTGTGCTTTCTTTCCTCATTTGTGAGAGCCAACTTTTTCTGTATGTGCTCACAATGCAGCTGGGGCTCTTCAGAAAACCATACATGTGTTCACTCTTTTCATCTTTACAAACAGCTCATGAGCATAGTGCTATTGGCACACTTATTTTAAAGTTGCTGAATATCAGTCACAAATTTTCTCAAAGTTGTGAAACTAGAAATTAATAGGGCTAAGGAGAGATCTCTGAAGTCAGCGAGAAGTCTTGGCACCAGTTCAGAGAAAACTCTGCATCCTGCAATGGAGGGTAATCTTGATTAGAAAATTTGACTGTTTCATGGGTCATTTAGCAGGAGTGCTCTCCTGGTCTCTGGTGCTTCCGAATTCCTCTAAAACAGAGGAATTCTGGAGAGGGTACTGGAGAGGGCTGTACAATTGTGAATACCCACATCATTAAAATCGTCTTCGGGGTTTTGTTTGCCTAAGGAGCTGAAATGCTCTGCTTTGCCTGGTTCCATGAAAATATGTGCCCATGTGTGCTGAACCTCTGTGTTTGTGTGTGTGTGTGTGTATGTGTTTGCGTGTGTGTGTGTGCACACGCATGTCTACAGGCGCTCACGTGCATATGCTGTGTTTTGTCTTAACTTCCCCTCTTGGGCAGGACTCTCTACCATTTCCAGTGCTTTTTTTTTTTTTTTTTTTTTTTTTTTT
>NW_016809462.1:3246506-3256763 GCF_001698545.2 Rhinopithecus bieti
TTTTTTTTTTTTTTTTTTTTTTTTTTTGTAATTAGATCTGTCTATGAGTCACAGTCTAGCTTGGAGATTGGCAAGTAACTGTTTTAGGATAACCGAAAAGAAAATCTTCATCAGTTAGGAACCAAGTGCCCCCTGCACCATGCCTCTTTTTTGTCTGAGGGAGCCAGTGTTATATAGTGTTCTTTAAGAATGGGATGCAGAGACTTTTTCTACTGTTCTGTGTTTTAGCTTGTTTCCCAGGATCCCCTGGGGCTTAGCAGCACTAATTAAGCTTTACAAAGGGATATATCTACAGGAAGCTTCCAGACAGGATGCACTAGAAGAATCCAGGTAGTTGTGTTTCTGCCTCTATCATATGCCCTTATTTAACCTGCCAGAATGATCCTACTTGCCAATAGAATGTATACAGTTGTCACCTTATCCCTTTAGAGTAACAACAATACCTTGTAAATATTTATCAGTAGCCCTTTAAATATGCGTCAAGAATAATACATCCCCTAGTTTAGAATGAGAAATGATTGATTTCTGGCACAGCATCATATCAAACCACAGTGTCTTTTTTCCAGCAAAGTGTGAGGGTGTGAGGTCCACATTTTTATATTTGTATTAGCTTAGAAACCTGAGACTAGATTTTTCCCCTAATAAATTAGGCTATTGTCTTTCCTTCCCCTAAAACATTAACTTAATGTAACACAAGGTCTAGAGTCCTGAACATTTCAGAAGGCAGGTTAATCAGTTGATTTGTACTCTGTTAGTTGGTGGTGATAGATTTATGTCTTAGGATCAGGGAAACTTCACGCTGCTCCACGTTTTCTCACTTTCAAGTGTTTGATACTCGTAAGTAAGTTCTCTTTCTCTCTCTCTTATAGTGGTGGTTTTCTTCAAAAGACAATGGCTACTAAAACTAGCTGAAAAAAATAATGAGGAATTGATAGGCTTGATTTGGCTATATAGAGTCAATGACTATATAGAACCTAACCCTACTAAATGACATGACCCGAGATCTGACAATTCAGGAGCTAGTTACTCTCTGTCTCTTATGCATCATGGACTCATGACTCTGTCTCTTATGTATGAATTATTTACATGACAGAAATAACTTTCTTGAAGCTACTACATTGCAAGGACTAGGTCAGGTGTTTATCTCTTATCAAATCATATGTAGCTAGGAGGTAAACCCATTTATAATTAGTTAAAAGTCATGTTCACCTTTCATCAGGGACTTCAGGTGTCAGACAATACTCAGAGAAGGTAGCAGGAGCTGGATGGATGTCCTAAAATTCACCATTCAGTCTAAATGTGAAAGATAATGTCGTAAGAATATAGGGAACATATATAAAACATTACTGTAATAACAAAACCAAGAACAAGGACTCATCAAATTGAAAATCACAAAGAAGGAACAGCCCATTTGGAGACAGAGAAGTAGTCTGAGATGCTGGGTCAATATGATGCAGTGGTTTAAAAATATAGAGTGTTTGGGATCAGTTTGCAGATTTACGTTGGAATCCCAATTCTGCCAATAACCAGTTGTTTGAGCAAATTATTTAATTTATTTGAGCCTCAGTTTCTTCCTTTATAAAATATAGACATAGGTTTTAGAATAAAGACACATTTTCTTAATTACATTTTGTTAGATTAAATTACAAGAATGTATATAGCCTGAAACAACTTATCCAGTCCATAATAAGTCATCAGAAAAGGTTAGCTAAGTAAACACAACAAAACAAGAGTTTATTATTATAAAACAAAGTAGTAGAGGTAAGCAGCAGTACTAAGCAGTAGAGATGTTGAAGAAAATAGAGTAAAAGATGCCCTTTGTACTTGGTGATCAGAACCTTTTTTTGAGGAAAGTTATTGATTAGGGTGGCTGAGGAAAGAGACAGTGGTAAGGGAAGATGCAAATGGAGAACATTGCAGCTATATTGGGTCACATTGCTGATAATTAGAGAGAGAGAGCATGCAAAAAAGAAAAGTCAGCGTTATGTAGAGATCCTCTAGCTGGCACTTATGGGATTAAGGAGGTAACATGTATGGTGTTTGGCCTCAATAAACAATATTTTCCAACTATTCTTTCAAGTGTTCAGATATAGATTCTAAGACACATAGAGGCATGAGTTGAGGATTCCGACTAATAAGAATCCTGACAACAACCTGACAACTGTTAAGAGCAATATCTGTATATGCTTGCTGCCTCGCGTAGTACCTGATACATAATTCATGCTTAAAAAGGATGAATTATTTCACTTTTTTCTTATATTTATTCAACAAGTATTCAGTTAGCATTGACTGAGTGTCTGCAGATATGTTAGGCGAAAAGTACGAAAAGCTAAGTAGGATGCAGATTTTCCCCTTAACATAAATCACACCAGTGACTGCTGTAAGGATGCTTGAAACACTGTGAGCTGATGCTAACAAGTACTAAGGGAATGATTAGCTTTGTCTAGAACAATCAAGAAATACTTCCTGGGAGAAATGACATTTAAAATGAGTCTTAGTGCTTGATTGGAAATTCATGAAAGAGAAAGACAAGGAAGATTCTGTCGGTAAGAGGAAACAGCAAACATAAGTAGAAACAGGAAAAATCAGTTTATTATTTTTTGCACAATGCTTTTTTGTGATTATTTGCAAACAAGAAGATGTTTTTAGATATTCTTGTGTGTGATATTGAGAATGTCTTAACATTTGAATATCATTTTACACATTTATATTATTCAGTTGTGATGGAACGTGGAATCAATGTGCTGTGGACATACCAGTAGTGTAACCGCACTTACTATGTACTATAAGACAATGAAAAATTAAGCTTTCAGGAAAATAAGCACTGTAAATTGCATAAAATGTATCTGATGGCTTACCATGCTATATTAAGCTACTCATCTTCTACAAGTTGAATTAGAAATTTGAAGCCAAATATCTAATAATAATCAAAAGAATATTAATTTGGACAGACTCATTAAGTATGGTCCTTTATCTCTACACAAACTCACAGGTATACACACACACACACACACACACACACGCACAGACTCCATAAACATCAAAGAGAGATGCAATCTAGGTTAAAAGTCAAAACAGACGATTTAGTGCTCTTGAGACCATATGTATAAACACTTAATATAATCCATTCTTGTCTGAACTTATTAAGGTTTATATATTATTAGGTACCTAGCCTTAATAATAAAACGGAAATGTTTGTGATTTGCAAATGAAAAAGAAATTATTACTAAAGATTTATAGAAAACTATTAAAATGTTAACCATTTTATTGTATAACAAAAACAAAATTGGAATACAGATGAGGAACCGTGGTTGTTACTCAGATTGAAAACTTTAATTCCACTTTATATTATAACTTTTAGCCTTGTTTGTGAAGCGAGAAGATACAAACTTTTTTGTTTATTTGTTTGTTTGTTTGTTTTTGAGAGCAGTGGTCTCATGAGAATCAAATGAAAGCTAGAGACATTGTGTTTGAGCATTTGATAGCTAAAGTTACTGAGTCAGTGGTTTTCAGATCACAGAAAGGCCTGCCCCAAACAAATGATTTGACTCTGAACATGTTACTTTTGATTTTCATGGATTACTGTGCACTAGGGGAGTGGTGTGGAAATGGGCACTGGGAAATGGAAACTGATTCCGTAGTCACCTAGGATTTACAGAGTTTTTACCATTTTCAGGAAGCAATCATTTTAAATAAATCTTATTGTTTATACCTCTATTCAGCCAGGGAATTTTAGCAAATGTGTATTGGAAAACTTTAATGCACCAGAGACTTCTTCCTGTGCTGGGGATAAAAGGGTGATGACATGCAGCCGGGTAAATGGCTTCTATGTCACGATAGAAGACGTAAGAATGAGTGTAGACATGGTCAAACCTATGAATACAACAGGTATCAGCTTTCTCTCCCACCTACCATAACTCCACGTTTTCTTGTAAATATCTCAAAATATTTGGACACATTAATGTATGGAAAACGGCCCCAGGGCTTCACTAAAATTATGATGCTAGTGTCAACTCTTCTGCTTACCAAATATGTGACTTGGCTAGAACAATTTGCCTCTGATTCTCACATTGTTCATATGGAAAACTGGATGTCTAATATTTTTTGTCATGGGTTTTTTTGAGGATCAAATAAAATAATAAAAGCACCTAGAAATATGCAAGAATCTAAAGAAATAAAAGATTTTACTATGTTTGCTAGAATTGTTTTGCGGATGACATTATCATTTTTAAATGACCATCTGATTAAGCATAACCCTATCATTTAATCCTAGATATTTCAATATGATGTTGATAGACATGCTTTTATTTATACATTGTATGCAGAGTTTTAGGGCTGTGTAAATTTATCCAATGATATCTCTCACAAATGGAATCAACTAAGGACAGAGATTTTTGTGATTAGCAAGTTCATTCTAAGAACGACCAAAGAAAGGTTATTCTTTATGTGATTGTTGACTGGTGATGTTCTCAAATTGTACAGTCAAGCTTGGCTTCTGAAATCATTTTCATGTTGTGCCACTTTGTTTGCCCGAACTCTTCTGCAAAAATCCCGTCTGACAATCCAACATCAAAAGAAACAATGTTGTTTCCCTAAGCAAAAAGGACATAGCTGTGTCTGGCTAGCCTTTACAAGTGCCAACAGCATTTCTTTCTGAGGCACCTGCTGTTACACATCAACCTCAGCCAGCAGAGGACACAGACGACAGCAATGTTTTTATTAGTATTATTCCTTCTGAGTGTGTGAAAGTAGGGTAATGAATTCTATACAGATAGCGTTAATTTATGGCATGCAGACAGGCACTTGCTGTCTCAACCTCCAGACTCATGAATCGCAAATATTACTGTGGAAGGTAAAAGAACAAGTAGCTACTATAGAAAGTAATTGACAGGCAAAACCAAAGAAAGGCCTCTGTTTGGAAGGCATTCACTCTCATAGGGTACTGGATGTGAAGCAGAAAATGAGAAATGCACACATACACACACACACACACACAAACCCAAACACTAGTTACAACAGACATGCTCATCATTTTATAAGACTCTTTTATGGATTTTTTGTTCTGCACTTTCTCTACTCTCATTTGATTTATGAGGATAAAATTTAAAATATTCCATGCTCTTCTTATATATACAAACCTAGATCAAATAAGTAGGTTTTCTACACACCCTTCTATAAAATGTATGAAATTAAATATTTGCTTGGTTCTTATTTTGAAGTTCTGGTCATCATCTATGAAGATCCTGCAATTATATTCTCAGAAACTTGGTAGTTTTTAACATCAGTTTTAGTCACGGGACCAACTCATCTTCCACATATGACAGTTTATGCAAATAATATTGATTTTATCTCACAAACTTTCTGAGTGAAATTGTCCCACAAATCAAAATGCTAACCATTCCCCAGGTCTCAAATCTTTTATTGATCTATCCCTGCCTTTATCACTACTCTCTTTGGGGGAGCCCAGACCTCCTGTTCTCAAAATGAATTAGGTGTCTCTTCATCAAAGCTCTGCTTACTTCCTGGGTTCTTTTTATTATTTTATAATTATTCTGTCAGTCATTTTCCTCCTAGTGTAACCTTATTGTCTTAGAATTCTCAAGTCCTTCCTTTTCTTTCTTTTCTGTCTCTCTTATTTCAAGATCTTCTCTTTTAGTTCTCTTTCTAGTCGCTATAAACAACAAGATATTAGAACAATTTAAAAATTCCTTTTCTTCCAGTGAAAGAAGTAATACATAGTTTTCCTCCTATGAAAACAGGGAATGTGATTTTATTTCTTTTATTTTATTTGAAAGTTGGAGCAGTCATAAATTCCTCTGGTAAAACTTCTACATTGTTTGTAATGTTATGACTGTCATTATTGATAAACCTGGACTTGTCAGTCTGTATAAAAATAGAAGCTTTCCCCCCCTTACAATGGCAGAAGAGAAACATGAGAACGTCCATGTTCATCTTAGTTTAAACAAGTCTAGTGTCTGGGAAAGTTCTGCTTATGTGTGAAAGGCTGAAAGAAAACGCTTCTGGCCTGTTTTTGATGTTCCATGTTCTTCTTGAGATGACACTTGATCCCTTTATTGTTATTCTGATTGGTACTTTATACTCCCTTTGACACTTCTGTGAAATAGGAAGTCAAATAAATACACATGAGTTTTGAATATACCAGTCTGTTTAAGAATGGCTCAAGGCTTTCCTTTTATTTGATACACTGCCCATTTCACTGCTACAGCCATTGACAGAATGTTTATCTCCAGTTTTTACAGATGTCACACCTCTTCTCCTCAAACTTATTTGCAGAAATCTTAAACTACAATGTTTCTTTCCTATAACTAAAGCAGCACAAGCCTTCCTCAATAAACCCATACTTCTTGAACAAGGAACAATTTGTTTTTCTTCTCTCTCCTGATTGGGGCAAATACATTTAGAATGAATGCTGAGGACTTCAAAGATTAAGAGGTCCAAATTATTGGGTATGTGCACAAAGTAATATAAAAATAGAAATGATATCAGTATCCAAAGCTTCTTCCCCTCCTTCTCTTCCCCCAACCTCCTTATACCCA
The DNA here is from genome assembly GCF_001698545.2 of Rhinopithecus bieti. NCBI lineage: Eukaryota > Metazoa > Chordata > Mammalia > Primates > Cercopithecidae > Rhinopithecus > Rhinopithecus bieti. The sequence continues at coordinate 3,253,064 of NW_016809462.1, forward strand.
GCTTCTCCCCTAGTAATGACCAGTTATATTCTCCTTACCCTGATCACAGGATATGGACAGAGGCCCAGAGTTACCCTGGGAAAGAATGCGGCTTAGAGAGGCTGCAGGATTATTCCATCTCCCTAGACCTTGACTTGGCTCAGTTGTGCAAATTTCTAGCTTTTCTTTCTCATCAAGAGATAGAGAAGTGTGGTGGGTTTCAGGTTACCCATGCAGAGCGGATGCAATATCCTCAATGTCAACTTTGCTCTTCAACTAACACTAGCATTTATTCATCAGAATGAAACTGAATTTCCACTGGTCCTTCTCCTCCAAGCAAGCAGGAGACTTATATCTCTAATTGCCTAATGACAGGATATTAGTTCAATTTCTTACAGCAACTTTTACAACTCATTTTTTATCTGTCTCTCTGAATTTATAATCCATTTTCATCCACCTATTATTCATCCTACTGGGCAAAGTGCAAGCTCATTAGTGCAATGAGAAAGGTCCATTTTAATTTGGCACTGACTGGCTGTTTTGTACAGTGCCTACTAAAACCCAATCTTCTATAGTTGATTTACAAACTCCACCTTTGTTGCATCCTTAACTTTTGTTTCTATGTTTCCCTAAGAGTGCAATCCTTCAATTTGTCCTGCAATTCTTCCTTTCCGTGAGCTCTTGCATATTTTCACAATTCACATTAAGTATTACTTGTTCTGCAAATCTTTTCCAAAATTCTGTGTCCTAGGTGGAGTTTGGTGATCCTCTGACTCCACACAAATGTTAAACACAATATAATTATATTATATTTATCACATTCTGTTGTGTTTGTCTACCACAGCAATATCCATTTTATTATGAGCAATAAAAAATAATGTCTTTAAAAAATCTGTATAGCCACAGAGTTTAATACAATTGCTGAAACACTGGGGCTACTCAGTATTATTTTTATTCATGGAGGATGGAGTATCAGTTTCACCAACAAATGGTGCTCTTTCATATCACTCCATTTTGCCATGGTAGCTTAAAGCACAGAAAACTTCGTAGCTTGCAACAGCAAACATTTACTTTTCATTTACACATAGTATTTTGGTGGCTACACGTCAGCTGCTGCAGTTCTGTTAAGCTCTATCAGCCTTTGAACACTCTGCTTTATGTATTTTCTATTCCAGTACCCAACTTAAATGAACAACTTCTACTTGAAACATGCTTGTCTCATGACAGAGCAAGATTAATAATAGAAAAACAGGATGCATTCTAAAGTTTCAGCTCATATCTGGCTGATTGTTACTTTGGCTCACATTTCATTACCTTAATTCATTTCACCAATCTTGATAGCAACAAACTATAACTCCTTTCACAGAAGGAACAGCAAGTAACATGACAGTAGGTTTATATAAAATATATATTAATATATAATAAATAATATATAATAATTTATATATCATTTATCCATATTTATATGTGGATACATTTTATATGCAGATATGTATATGAATGTGTGTAAGACCTTACAAGAAGCAAGCATAAATAATGAGAAATAATAATGGAAAGTAATACGAGTTTGTATTACTGGTCAAAATATTTACTTATTTGCTTTTTGTACATGAAACACACTACCATTTTTCCAAGGAGTACTCAGTATTTTCATCCGGCCTGGCACGGTGGCTTACCCTCGTAATCCCAGCACTTTGGGAGGCTGAAGTGAGTGGATTGCTTGAGGTCAAGCGTTCGAGACCAGCCTGGCCATCATGGTGAAACACTATCTCTACTAAAAATCCAAAAAAATTTGCCAGGCATGGTGGTGAATGCCTGTAATCCTGGCTGCTTGACCGAGGCATGAGAATCACTTGAGCTGCGGAAGCAGAAGTTGCAGTGAGCAGAGATCATGCCACTGCACTCCAGCCTGGGTGACAGAGCAAGATCTTGTCTCAAAAAAACAAATATAAGAACAATGACAACAAAAATTTCAGTCTATTGTGGCATCAACTCAAGATCCAAAATTTCTTGATATTTCTACTTTAGGTCTATATATAATGTCTTTTGATTCAGAGACTTGTATGCTAAAACAATGAATATCCCACCATGATACCCACCACACACAAAGCCATAGAGAACATATAAAACTGAAACAGAATAAGCCCCAGTAACAGTTTGGATTGCAAAGGGGGAAGAATGGGAAGTGCCCAGCAGTCACAGGTCCATAGCAATTCTGAAATCCTACTGGCCAAACATCACGTGTTTTCCTTATACTGAAAGTTGTCCCTTAGTGTGCCTCCTTTGCATAGCTTCCTGGCCTACTGATCTTAGAATTTTTTTTATTAGTGCGATTATGACCTTTCCTTCTCCCAATTTTTCTTGGCCCTGTCAAAGCGTATACTGGAGAGAGTATCATCTTCATGGCAGAGCAGCTTTCTTAATATGATATTTTTGAAACTAAACTAAAAAAAAATATTCTCAGGCTTTTTTAGCAGTTAATTGATCTTTTGAATATTTTGTAATAGCGACATCCAGTGTTTGGTACTACATTCTGTATTTAAGTCAGAGTTTATATAATAATAAACAATAAAAAAGACTGCAGCAGTAACATCATGATTAAACATAATGAAGTAACATTTTTAAGAGCAAAACATCAGTGGCTTATAGAACATTTGTTACTTTTTAAAAAACACTTTACGTGTGATTGACAAAAGGCAGTGCATATTAAATGTACACTACCTGATGAGTTTGGAGATAAGTCTACATCTATGAAACCATCATCACAATCTATGTCATAAATATATCCATTACTTCCTGAAGTTTCCTCTTGCCTTCCTTATTATTATTTAAAATAAGAACACTTAATATAAGATACGCCTTCTAGAAAATTGTTCAATACACAATACAGTATTGTTAGCCATAGGCACTATGCTGTACTATAGATCTCTAGGACTTATTCATCTTCCTTGACTGAAATTTTGTACCTTTTGACTAATATCTCCCTGTTTCTTCCTATCCCCAGCCGCTGGTAGCTATCATTCTACTATCCACTTTTATGAGTTTGACCTATTTTAGATTCTTTGTATAAGTGGTATTATGTATTTGTTCTGACATATTTTACTTAGCATAGTGTCCTCCAGATTCATCCACATTATTGCAAATGAAAGAATTTTCTCTTTTATTTCACTGTAAATACAGCAGTTGGATATTCTATTGTATTTATATACCAATTTCTGTATCCATTTGTCTGTTGATGGAGCTTTAGTTTGTTTTATATTTTTACTATCATAAATAATACCAAAATCAGCATGCAGTACAGATATTTATTGAGATGGTAATTCTAATTTTAAAATATGTACCCCAAAGTGGGATTTTTGGATCATATGGTAGTTCTAGTTTAATTTTTAAAGTAAATTAGACACATTTTCTACAGTGGCTATACCATTTTATATTCACATTAATAGTGTACAAAGTTTCCGTTTTCTCCACACCCTTACCAATACTTTTTATCTGCTTTTTATGTAAGAGCCATTCTAACAGGTGTGAGGTGATATCTTATTGTGGTTTGATTTGAATTTCCTTGATGACTAGTGATGCAGAACATCTTTTTATATATCTATTTCCAATTCGTATGTCTTCTTTGTAGAAATAGCTTTTCAAGTCCCAGCACTTTGGGAGGCCGAGACGGGCGGATCACGAGGTCAGGAGATCAAGACCATCCTGGCGAACACGGTGAAAC
>NW_016809462.1:3257138-3261134 GCF_001698545.2 Rhinopithecus bieti
AAAAAAAAAAAAAAAAAAAAAAAAAAAAAAAAAAAAAAAGAAAAAAAGAAATAGCTCTTCAGTTCCTTTGCCCATTTTTTTAAGTCAGTTTAAATTTTTAATTGTGTTATTATTTATTTATTTAGCTGTTGAGTTTTAGGAGTTCATGCATATTTTAGATATCGATGTTCTATCAAATATGTGGCTTGCAAATATTTTATTCCATTCCACAGGTTGCCTTTTTTTTATTTTCTTTGTTGTGCACAAATTTTTAGTTTGATGCAGGTCCACTTACCTATTTTTTGTTTTTTTACCTGTTACTTTAAATAACCAAAGCAATTATAAGTAATAAGAACAATGCTGTTTAGGAATTTGTCCAGTTATTATAGGCTTTTCAATTGTTGGTTTACATTTGTTTATAATAATCTCTAATAAGCCATTGTATTTTTGTGGTGTCAGTTGTAATGTCTCTTTTTTTATTTCTTATTTTATTTATTTTAGTTGTCTCTCCTTTTTTTTTTCCTTAGTCTAGATAAAGAGTTGTTGATTTTATCTTAATATGCCTAGTGTTCCATTATTGGAACGCTAAGCATGTGGGAGTTATTTATATCCTATTGCTCAAGGTCATCGCCAAGGTCTGACTTTTCACACTTGTCTGCCTCCTGGGGGTACATATTATCATGAGGTGCACAGAGTCACTGCTGAAGATACTGGCATGCTGGGAGCTTGTCAAGAAGTGATGTGAGTTTTGGAAATATTTTTGAAGCAATTTCAAAAGACAGGTACGTATAACTTTGCTGCACTACATCCTATACTAGTAATTGTGCTGTAAAAAGAAAGTACCGAAATTATTATTGTTGCATTAGTTACGGGTTTGACATTTTGTATGTTCCATCTTTGGAACACTCGGCAGAAACACTACCAGTAGGACTAATCACTTTTTTGAGTTTTAGTCTCAAGATGTCTAAAACTCTAAGTTTACATGAAATAACCTTTAAATACATATGACAGCATGGAAGCAAGCGCTATACTGATATAACCACTAGAAAATGCTATAGCACCTGTTTCTGATGAGGACTTAGGAGACGAAGAAGGTGGAACAGTAAATAATCTGCCAACAAAAGTTCTTTGTTGCGCGCAACTGCAAATCTTATAAAGGTGACTCTGATGCTGAGTCTGACTCAGATGATCTCTCATACGCACTTAAGTTTGACTCTCCTGATGAAGATCTATCTACGTCTACCCCGCAGCAACTTCCACCATCAAGGAGGAGGAAAGTGACAAAAATTGTTTGCAAATGAAAAAAAAGGGGACCTAACTGCACAACTTGTAGCATGTAGAGTTACAGAACCACCAAAGGATTTCTTCATCGAAATGAGAACTTCCACAGAAATTCTGGAACTTTTTCATGATAACGAAGTTGTTGAACTCTTTGTCAAGTACTCCAACTTACACGCTCGAAGTAAGGGTGTACATCTTGGCTTGACTAGCTCCGAATTCAAATATTTTCTGGGAATTATTTTTCTGAGTGGTTACATCTCAGTTCCTAGAAGCTGTATGTTTTGGGAACAACAACAACAACAACAAAAACAGATGCACATGATGTACTGGCTATTGCTGCCGTGAGACCGTGACCACTTGGAAACTAAATTTTCTAATTTGCGTGTTACTGGCAACGCAAATTTGGATTCAAGGGACAAATATTCCAAGTTGCGACTTCTCATAAGCAAACGTAATGAGAGATGTATGAAATTTGTTCCAAATTAGACATATTTCAGCTTTAATGAATCCATAGTTCCTTATTTTGGTCGTCATGGGTGCAAACAAACAATTTATTCGGGGAAAGCCCATTCGGTTTGGCTGTAAGTTTTGTTGTGGTGCCACATATCTGTACTATATTTGCTGCTTTCAGTCATATCAGAGTAAAAACCCAAATACTAAATATGAAGAATACGGTGTTGGTGGATCACTTATTCATAAGTTTAGTGAGGGACTTATGCAAACCCTAGACAATATCATTTTGTATTCAATAACTTTTTCACCAGTATTGTACTTCTTGATATGTTCAGTCCAATGGGACATCAGGCAACAGGTACAGTGAGAAAGAATCGCATTGACAAAGCCCCATTGGAATCAGATGTATCTGTAAATAAAAAAGAAATCATATTCAATTATTGAACTGATGTCAAAGGCAATGTTGTCTGCAGATTGATATTTTCTTTATATACTTAAGTGCTCCAATGTTGGGTGCATATAATATTTATGAGTATTATATCCTCTTGCTGTATTGACTTCTTTATCATGTAATGACTTTTGTCTCTGGTTATAGTTTTTGGCTTAAAATCTATTTTATCTTATGTAAATATAGCGACTCTTACTCTTTCTTGGTTTCCATTTACATGGAATATTATCTTTCATCCCTATAGTTTTAGTCTATGTGTGCCTTTATGAGTGAAGTGTTTCTTGTTGGGTGTTATTTTTCATCCATTAAGCTACTCTATTTCTCTTGAATTGGAAAATTTAATCCAGTTACATTAAAGGTAGTTATTGACAGGTAATGACTTACTCCTGCCATGTTGTTGTTTGCTTTCTAGTTGCTTTGTAAGTTGTTTCTTCTTTTCTTCAACTCTTACTGTCTTCCTTTGTGGTTAAATGGCTTTGTCAAGTAGTATGTTTTGATTCCTCATTTTTTTTTTAATTTTTAGTGTATTATTATAGGTTTTTGCTTTATGTTATCATGAAGCTTACAAAATATCTTATGACAAGTAATTGTAAGTGTATACAAACTTAACTTTGATCATAAATGAAAGAAAAAGAATGTAAAGAAAAAAATCCTACACTTTATTGCCGCATACATATTTTGAAGTTTTATTTATTTTAAGTTTGTGTATCTCTTGTCTCTTAACACATAAATAAAATGTAATTTCATAAATCCACCATGGAAAATAGTATTTAGGTTCCCCAAATATTAAAAATATAACTACCATATGATCCAGCAATTCCACTACTTGGTATATATCTAAATAAATAAAATCAGCATACCAAAGAAATATCTGCATGCCTACATTTATTATATAGCACTATTTGCAGTAGCCAAAATAAGGAATCAACCAAATTGTCCATCAAAAAATGAATGGATGAAGAAAATGCAGTATATTTGTACTATTAAATACTATTCTGCAATGAAAAATGACTACAATTTTATCATTTGTGGCAACTTGGATGAGCCCGGAGGACTTTATATTAATGGAAATAAACCACACACACAAAGACAAATACCACATGATCTTACTCAGATGTAAAATTTTAAAAAGTTGATCTCATCGAAGTGGAAAGTAGCATAGTCATTTTACTGGAAGCTTTGAAGGACTGAGGGTAGGATGGATGGGGAAATGTTGATCAAAATGTACAAAGTTGCAGTAATACAGGAGGAAGGAATTCTAGTGTTCTGTTACGTAACAATGTGACTATGGTTAACAATTATATATTTCAAAGTAGCTGGAAGAGAAGATATTGAATGCTGTCAGCACAAAGAAATGATTAGTGTTTGAGGTTATGGATATGCTAATTACCTCAGTTTGATCATTACACATTGTATACGTGTATTGAAACATCACACTGTTCCCTCAAAATATGTACAATTGTTATATCTAAATTAAATAAAAAATGAAACAAAACAAGAGAAAACCTGGAGAAATCACACGTCTGGATTTTAAAATATATTTCAGGCCGGGCGTGGTGGCTCAAGCCTGTAATCCCAGCACTTTGGGAGGCCGAGACGGGTGGATCACGAGGTCAGGAGATCGAGACCATCCTGGCTGACACGGTGAAACCCCGTCTCTACTAAAAAAAGTACAAAAAACTAGCCGGGCGAGGTGGCGGGTGCCTGTAGTCCCAGCTACTCGGGAGGCTGAGGCAGGAGAATGGCGTAAACCCGGGAGGCGGAGCTTGCAGTGAGCTGAGATCCGGCCACTGCACTCCAGCCCGGGTGCCAGAGCGAGACTCCGTCTCAAAAAA
>NW_016809462.1:3264357-3292695 GCF_001698545.2 Rhinopithecus bieti
AAAAAAAAAAAAAAAAATAATAATAATAATAAAATAAAATAAAATATATTTCATCGCTACAGTAATCAAAATTATATAGTACTGGCATAAAAACGACATACAGACTAATGGAAGAGAGCAGAGATCTCAGAAATAATACCATGCTTGTACATTCAACTGATCTTTGACATAGGTGCAAATAATATGCAATGAAGAAAACGTCTGGTTAATAAGTAGTGCTGGGAAAACTGAAATATCCACTTGCAAAATAATGAAATTGGACCCTGATCTTACCTTATATAGAATAATTAACTCACTGAGTTGTAGATATAAACATAAAGGGAAAGCTTCTTGACATTGATCTTGGCGATAATTTTTTTGGTATAATATGTACTGTTCTTATATGTACATCTTGTCCCCTATTGGCTTCAGATACGAAATCTCTGCTCAGCTCTGCTTTACTACCTTCTTATTCCTGAATAAAATCAAAAGGAGCAGCCATTATTTGAGCTATTTGGTCTCACGATAGAGAAAAAACAGCAAGAGAGATGGTAAAAGCAGGTGATGCATTTTATGGCTTTTTCAAGGAAATGGCACAGTGTCACTTCTGCTACCATACCACTAGGCAAAAGAAATTACACGATCAAGACCAGTGTCAGTTGGGCAGGAAGCACGAGCTTCACAGGAGTCACTGCATGTCTTGCAGTGATCAGGATTGAATATACTCTTTTATAGGGAAGGAAAGAATAGAATCAGTAAGACAACTACTCTACCACTATGTAGACTTTAAGATATGGAGACATAACCCAAGGTTTAATTACCCTGAAAGTACTATAACAGAATAGTTTTTAAAAGCAGCAACAATTAAGCATTTATTTCTCAATTTTCTAGTTATTCAATAAATGTTTATTGCATAGCTCTTAATGACAGGCATTTAGTTACACAAACTTTCACAGATATTAATCCTGAACTAATGTAATTATCACATAGTATGCAAATAGTAAGTAATAAGAACTTATTATGCATTGTGATACTGGTATGGAAGGCTAAGTATGTGGTGTTCTTAATAGGAGCATGTGAAGGAAACTGCCTTGACTCGGGTGTAGCAAAAAACTGATCTTCACTTGAGAGGGTCATGAAACAGACCTGGAGTAAATCAGGAACTAGAAAACTTGAAAGTCAAAAGAACAACAAGAGACATTTAGGAAAATCAATTATAGGACTGCCTACACTAGATTTTTGATATAGCCTCTGAGGCTATGTACTATGTTTTAATGTAGGCCATTTTGTAATTTCCTTCAGTTCAGATTTTACTGTAAATATATTCTTCATTTATGATGTGGAAATAATAGAAAGTTTTCTATAAAAACCATTAACTTGGGGAATCAAGGTGCTGAAGCATGCTTAATAATGATAACAATTTAAATTTAATACTAAGAAAATGTGAGAAAGTGTCAAAAATTGATGGATATGAAAAGCTTTAGAAGGACTGTATGGTGCCCATTCATTGTTTATTTCATTGCTTATTTCAGAATAACAAATATTTATTTTTTTAATGACAATATATTTTCTATGGATAGTCTACATTAAATATGTTTTAAATATATATAAATTAATATATGAGTTTATATAAATAATTTTGTATTTGAATTGATGAAAACCAATTAGTATATTTACTTAATACCTTGAAATAAAAGATAAGCAGTAAAAGTTTTAAAATATAAACCTAAGCCCATGTTAAACTTTTTTTTATCTTATATATTTGTGTGGATATAGAATATACCATGCATACTAATGGTATATTCACATATTTACATATACATGTACATTAACTATGTGAATTGCAATATATAATGACTGCTCTGAAGTTACCCATAGAGTACTAAAAAGACCTCTGACATAAGAACGCTGGAAAGAGGACTCCAACTAATTAGAGTTATAAAAGCATATGGGTAACAAAGCTGTCTGAGCATGAATTTTTTTAAAAATGGAAAACTTTTAGAATACAATAATCTCTAAAGTTCTTTTAATATTTGACATTCTTTTACTCACACACAAAAATTGGAGAATGGAAGCATAGAGTTGATTTAGTTTTCCAATTAGCAATGGACCAGATAGAAACACTGAAACTATTTTTTGACGATTTATTCCAAGGAAGACCTTTATTTTTGTATTTTAAGCACTCTGGTTTTATCGACCGTCCTTGAATTGTTAGGAAGGGTACAAAAGTAAAATTTCTGTGTATCTATTTTATTCACTTCTTGACTTAATATGCCTGTATTTTACCACCTTTTCCTTTTCATTTCTTTAGAGCAATTCAGTCTAGTCTTTTAATCTCCCCTCATTCGGAGCACCTTCCTGTAGTATTACCCATGATTACAATCTTTTCATTGTCCTTCGCTGGACCTTTTCTATTTATGTTAGGTTTATTTAGAAATGAGGTGATCACAAATGAAAATTTTATTAAAACTTCATTAAAGGTGAAACTGCTCAAAGCACTATGATGAGTGTTGTAGGTGAATACCATTTTAGAGTAAGAAATATCTATATTCTTAATAATATTATATGTTAGCAAAGCAGTTAGGCACCTTCATAAATTTATCTGAAATACTGTAACAAAATACAGTCATAAAGTACTGTGGAGGAGAAATAATTTCTTTTGGGGGAGAGAGAATGATGATATAATCAGGAACATACATTCAATGCAGGAGAAACTTTCACTATTATACTGCCACAGGCCATATCAATTCAGTAGTAAAACTTGAAACCTTTAGATAAATATTAACATCCACCAGGCTTCATCATATTGAGAGGTGACAATGTGCTAGCAGCCCTCATTCTCAGTGCCTCCTCGGCCTCTGCGTCCATTCTGGCGGTGCTTGAGGAGCCGTTCAGCCTGCCATGGAACCGTGGAAGCCCCTCTCTGGGCTGGCTGAGGCAGGAGCCACCTCTCTCTGCTTGGGGGGAGGTGTGGAGGGAGAGGCATGGGCGGGAACCAGGGCTGCGCGTGGCGCTCGCGGGCCAGTGTGAGTTCCCCCACTGGGGGCATGGGGCGGCGGGCACAGGGCGACCAGGGTGGCAGGCCCTGGGCAGTGAGGGGCTTAGCACCGAGGCCAGCAGCTGAGGAGGTTCCACAGGGTCCCCTGGCACTGCCAGCCTACATGCACCACGCTTGAATTCTCACTACGCCTCCCCGTAGGGCAGGGCTCAGGACATGCAGGCTGCCATGTCTGAGCCCCCCAGACTCTGAGGTGTGCTCCCGTGCAGTCCAAGCCTCCCCGAGGGGTGCCTCCCCCTGCTCCGTGGCACCCAGTCCCATCAACCACCCAAGGGCTGAGGAGTGCAGGCACCAATTGGGACTGGCAGGCAGCTCCGCCTGTAGCTCCAGGTGCAAGATCCACTAGGTGAAGCCAGCTGTGCTCCTGAGTCTAGTGGGGACTTGGAGAACCTTTATGTATAGCTAATCAGCACTCTGTGTCTAGCTCAGGGTTTGTAAATACACCAATCAGTACTCTGTATCTAGTTCCAGGTTTGTGAATACACCAATTGGTACTGTGTTTCTAGCTGACCTAGTGGGGACTTGGAGAACTTTTCTGTCTAGCACTCTGTCTAGCTCAAGGATTGTAAACACACCAATCAACAGTCTGTCAAAACAGACCAATCAGCTCTCTGTAAAATAGACCAATCAGCTGTCTGTAAAATGGACCAATCAGCAGGATGTGGGTGGGGTCAGATGATTCAATAAAGGCAGGCTGCCCCAGCCAGCAGTGGCAAAGCCCCGGGGCGCGTTCCACACAGTAGGGGCTTTGGTCTTTCACTCTTTGTAATAAATCTTGCTGCTGCTCACTCTTTGGGTCCATGCTGCCTTTTTGAGCTGTAACACTCAACGTGAAGGTCTGCAGCTTCACTCCTGGAGCCAGGGAGACCACGAACCCACTGGGAAGAACGGACAACTCCAGAGGCACCACCTTTAAGAGCTGTAACACTCACTGCGAAGGTCTGCAGTTTCGCTCCTGAAGCCAGTGAGACCATGACCCCATCAGAAGGAAGAAATTCTGGACACACCATCTTTAAGAACTGTAACACTTGCCGCGGTGGTCTGTGGCTTCACTGTTGAGGTCAGTGAGACCAAGAACCCACCAATTCTGGATACAATATAAACATCAAATAAAAAAACAATACTTATAAAATGTAGGTGCTTCAGTTCTTATTTCTGTAGCTGATAGTACTCCCCAAGTTGATGTTAATACCCTTCCTTTTTATACAATCATTCTGAGTCTCCTTATCCATTGTTATTAGATTGGCTGAAACAATTACATAAATTTGATTCCCACGGGATTCATATCTTGGTGGTCCCATAGGCTGTGGTTTGTCATACCTGGCTATTGCCAATACAATACATAGAACACATGGCAGTCCTCTCCACGATAGTAAGAATCGATGTAATCAACCTTCCACCAAGAAGCTGACCACTAATAGAAGACCATGGTGTCTTGGGTTATAGTTTTGGATTATAGTTTTGGGCTTTGGTGTTGGAAGGTTGGACAATAAATAGCGTTGGAGGAGCAGCTTTGGTGAAGGAAAGTCAGCCACATAAAACTATGCATAGTCCATCCTTCCATCACAGAAGTTTTGTACATAGATCCTTTGAACAATCATTAGTGTGACTTGGAAGAGAGGTTTACTGAAATTCAAAAGACCAATTTTCTTATACATGGATTGATAGTATTCTCTGCCATGAATATCTTGTCAAGGTCATTAATTCATGCTACGGACATCAAATTCTGTGCCCTTCCTGATAGACTCATTCATATATCTCTCTGACAGACTGTCTTGCTTCAACCTTCTAATCACAAACTTCCAAAATTTCTGATAGTTTGACCAATGCATTACCCACTACCCATGAATTAACTTACAATTCAGGTTATGTCAACATTTACACAAAACAGAGAATCCTAAGCATTACCCAAGTTATTCCAGTTAGGAAGATTTCTCTTCACCACTGTATTTTAGGTTTGTCTATGAGAGAGGCTTTAGTGCAGTGATGATCTATTAACAGCTGCGGCCAGCATCCCACACAGAATCATCTGCGTCACACTTGCACTTTTTCCTTCTTTAATCTGGTGATGTATCCCTTCCATGGTATGAAAGTTGTGAGTTGACAGAAAGGTGGTGAGGCAGGATAAATATGTATCATGGGAATATGAGCCAATTTTATGGTAATAGATGTGTGCCTTCCACATGAGCTTAAGCCTAAACTAATACACACCATATTCATTTAAGAAGGGTATGCTGTGGCTGGGCGCGGTGGCTCATGCCTGTAATCCCAACACTCTGGGAGGCCGAGGCGGGTGGATCATGAGGTCAGAAGATCGAGACCACCCTGGCTAACACGGTGAAACCCCATCTCTACTAAAAATACAAAAAATTAGCCGGGCGTGGTGGCGGGTGCCTGTAGTCCCAACTACTCCGGAGGAGGACAGGAGAATGGCGTGAACCCGGGAGGCGGAGCTTGCAGTGAGCCGAGATCACGCCAATGCACTCCAGCCTGGGTGACAGAGCCAGACTCTGTCTCAAAAAAAAAAAAAAAAAAAAAAAAAAAAAAAAAAAAGAAGAAGAAGAAGGGTATGCTGCTATATATGTGGGAATGTATAATTTGTTGTACCACATAACACTCAAAAGGAAATTTGTATTACATGGTCACTTGGTATCTCCTGATCAGATATTAATTCTCTATCAGGAGTCATTGAAAGTCAAAGTTACTTTCCAAATAATGTCAGAATTGTTCTCTACTAGCCTTACCAGAGACTCAATGCAGTATACCTATCTTCCAAAACTATTTCAGAAATAATAGGGTCAATTGTGCTATAGGTTTAAATGACAGAAAAGCTTGAATGTCAGCCCTTTGCTGCTGAGACACCTTCTTTGGTCTCAACCACATCAAAACTAGCAATACTTTGAGTTATTCATTAATAGGTTGATCAGCACACTCAGATATGACATATGTTGCTTCCAAAATCATATATGTTGCCCACAAGTATTGTGCAAGGAGAAGCAAATTGCTTATGAATTTAAGTGGGATATTTAATGCACATCAGACCAAAGGATCCAAAAATAGAATTACTGGGTACCTCAATATTTTTGGGGTTTAGCTCCCATCCTCAGACCTAAATGCATTTTACTGATCCATCTATATTGTTTGTTATTTTATATCTTCCATATCTAACTGGCATGATTTTGTCAATGTGATGGGCTATTGTGATGTTCTATGTGAAATTAAGACAAATTCCTCTAGACCATGATATAATGGAAAACAAATTTATACTGCTCCCCTGCTCTTGATTATCTTAACTCATCAGGATTGAAAAAGGTTGGAAGTAAATTGCTGTATACCACCTTATAGTGACTGGCTTTATTTGCTCAAGTAAGATATCACATATACAACCAGCAGCTGCCATCAGCAGCAATACCCCATATTGACATCAATCTAATTGTTCTACAACTTGATGAATCTGGTGTTTGCCACCAGAAATGTGAATTAAAGGGAATATGATATAATCTCAACTCCTGTATTTTTCAAGACACTGATGATACCATCTGTCTTCACCATTCCTTGGATTTGATATTGTTTTGGTTTGGTTCTGGCCAGTGAGTGGTTGAGTATTTCCACTGACTTTCACTTGCCTTGTCTTACTGTAAGAATGCCTAGTTTTCTGGTTAGTAAAACAATGTGAGAACTAATGACTGGAAGCAAGCACTGGAATTGTGAGTTAATTACTGCTATACATTCTAGTACCAGGAAAATATATATAGAAATAGTTTGGAGTTTATGGCATTCAATTAAAGTTTCAGAGATATGCAGAAGCTGAGAATCAGTAATCAAAAACTCTCAGACGGTCTGTGAATCTCCTTTTCCTCAGTGCATAGTACTGGAAAATGGCCATAGAGTTTTCTGGAAAAGGTTTGAAGGAAGCTTTTGAGTATATTTTAGCCAAACTACAGGGTCATTTCTCAGAAGTAAGTGGTCTCAATCATGGAAATAATAGCTTAAAAATTGGCTTATATCTAAAAACTGAGTAAAAGACTATGAATCTCCATGGTGCATTTAATCAGATTCCCCTCACAATCATTCTTCTTCATATAAAGGTCTAGAAGCCCCCTGGTACAGGGGCTGTGATCAATTAGACATTTCCCTAGAGTCCTGTGAACTGGAACACATTATCCCTCCATTTCTGTAGTTCATAAGAGAAATAGTGTTCACTTTTGCTCAGAGGAAGACCATGACCTTATGATGTATAACACTTAGTTCTCTCTTTAAGACAATCTGCAACAGCATAGGAAAGGTGACTTTGTGTTTTTGTCTGTCACACTTTGTATTCATTGAGACATTCACACTGAGGCCACACTTCCTCCAGAATACTCCAAGCTAGTAAATTACTGAGCTTTGCAGGAGTAATAAAGCCAAGTCACTGCTGCCCAACACATTCACCTCAGCATTTGTTACTGTTTGTCTTTTTTATAATGGTCATAATTACAGGTGTGAGGTGATATCTCATTGTGGTTTTGATTTACACTAATTTGATGGTTATTAATTTTGAGCATTTTTACATAAAACTTTTGGCCACTTGTATATCTTCTTTTGATAAATGTCTATTTAGTGGTTTTGCTAATTTTAAAAATAAAAGTATTCATTTTTCTTTTTTTTTTTTTGCTATTGAGTTTCTATATATTATAGATATTAACCTTTTGGCAGATACATTAATAATCTGTGATTTTTTTTCTGCCATTCTGAAGGTTGTCTCTTCACTCTGTTAATTATTTTCTTTGATATGCGGAAGGGTTATAGTTTGACATAATACCATTTGTCTATCATTGTTCTTGTTGCCTGGGCTTTTGAGATCCTATCCCCAAAAATATTTACCCAGAGCCATGTCATCAAGTGTTTCTCTCAAGTTTTCTTTTAGTAGCTTTATCATTTCAGGTCTTATGTTTAAGTCTTTAGTTCATTTTGAGTTGAATTTTGTATATGGTGATAGTCTAGTTTCATCCTTCTGTATGACAATATCCAGTTTTCCCAGCCCATTTATTTAAAAGGTTGTTCTTTACCTGATGTGCATTCTTAGATTCTTTATTTAAAATCGGTTGATTATAAATGTGTGGTTTTATTTCTGGGTTCTCTATTTCTGTTCCATTGCTCTATGTTTCCATTTTTATACCAGTCCTGTATGGTTTTGATTACTGTACCTTTATGATATATTTTAAAGTCAGGTGTTGTGATGCCTCCAGCTTTGTTCTTTCTGTTTGAGATTGCTTTGGATATTATAATAATTATAATTTTACTCTTTTAGGAGATTTATGTTACTTCAATGAATATATTTGCATTAGGGCTTTGATAATTTGGCATTTAGTAAGAAGTCCCTGTGTGTATTCCTAGACAAAGAATTGTTGGATTGTGGAATAGATGCATTTTAAGTTTTCCAGATGTTTTAAATTTTCACCCAACCTTGATGTATCATTTGCTCCAGAAGTGTGGGTTTTCCTTCTACCTTTTCACTAAGTAGTTGAACCCAATATTTTCAACTTTAATTTTAAGGCCAATCTGAAGGAAAATAAAAGCAAAATACAATTTATTGATTTTATTTTATTTTACTGATTAACAGGTGATGTTTTCTGTCCCATTTCCATATATAAACTGGCTGTTTCTCTTTATTTGTAAATTACCTATTTATATGATTTGCTCATTTGTGATAGAGCATTTTTTTATATTGAGTAAGATTTTGTTTCTTCTAATACAGTGTAAAATGCTTCATAAAGATATCCAGAAGATATCAGCAATATTTCAAACCCTTCTAACATTACTTTACTATATTATCTCTTAATTTGTATTTGTAGATATACATTAATACATGTCATGGAATCTTGATTATTGGTATCATAAAATCTGTTTGTCCCTTTATATCCCAAATAAAAACTATTTGAGAAAAAATGTATTTCTTGACTATAATGTCATTGTGTCATATATATAAGTCAAATATATAATGTCAATGTTATGTCACTATATGATTTTCTAAAATGTCTTGTTTTTGTCATATTAGAATTCATTTAAAACTACGTAGTGTCTAAAAAGTAAAATAGACAAGAGAAATTTCTCTCTCAAAAAATTACTTTTTAACAATGTTTCATCTCCATACTTTAAACCAGCTGCTATTTGAAATCTATATCTAAACAGACTTTGCAGCTAGTAACACAGTTATATTTTTTTGTATCAGGCAATAAAAGTGTTGTTTTAATGAAAATGTTCTTTTAATACATATTATATAAAATGTTAAGTGCTGAGTTTTTTACTACTTATTTTAAAGGTCAGTGTTTACCTAGTTTTGGCCTCCAAAACCAAGTAAACCTGAAATCAACAAATGAATTGAAATAATGTGCCAGCAATAATTAAATACATTTTTATTTATTTACTGAGAATTTTTTTTAAAACACAGACACATTATGACACAGAATACTGTGGTTTTAAGACTGAAACACAAGTGAAAAATATCTTCTCTGACCTGACTGTGACTTCATCTATTTCCTACGTGTCTAGTTTGTCTCCAGGTGGCAAACTAAATAGGAAAGTCAGTTTTTGACCCTGTTAAGAAGAGGAGAGGTGTGTGCGGGGGAGGTTGTAGGATGGGGTTTCCTTAATATCTGCACTTTACTTCACATGTAATCTTTGGAATGTTCTTCTAATAATCCTGGTGTTTCTCATACTTATTGTTTCCATTTGAACTTATTATAGAAAGAACATCGTGCCCTTTAGAGTTTCTTTCAAAATCTGTTTTTTTTCTTTTCATTAATATCCTAAAATATAAATGTCCCGTTTCAGCCTGTCTTCCTAAGAGATGCTATCATCAGTGTCCTCACAGGGCTCTTGCACGGATGTTTCAAAAAGTAACTCCCAAATGACTCATAAGTGAATTATTATGCTAGGAATGACCAATATTATTTTTTGATGCTCTATATAGATAAAATATCGGGAACAGTATAATATATGGTATGGTATTTTACCAAACTAATATTAAACAAAGCAAAATAAACCATTCCTTTCTCTAATGAGTATTTCATTGACCATAAGTGCCAATATTTTGACATGCTGACAAATATTGGGCAAAGTTATATTTAGGATTTTGACTTACTGATTATAGGAACGATTGGTATGAGTTGTTGTTGTTGTTGTTGTTGTTGTTGTTTTCTGGACTATTTCTAGCGAAAAACGTGTGTACGGTTACACGTAGACCAAAAGAGTTTTAATTAATATAATGCAACCACAACATTTCCATCTCCAAAAAAATTTAGCCCATTTTAAGTAATCCTCTCCTTAAAGATCTGAATGAATTATCCCGTCTTTACTGTGTGATTGCTGTTTTTCTATTTTAGTATCTACCCATTTCTACCTGCTATTTCTATTTTGTTTGGAGTTTCTTTCTTGATATAACATATTTACACTTACTGGTATTACCCTGTGCCTATATGATATCTGTATCTTTATTTTTCTTATTAATAGATTTCAAATTTTAAATTTTAAGTAAAGAACTCGAACATATACACATTTTATGGTTACAATGATCTTTTTTGTAATCTACAATTACCTGTTTTTATATTTTCCTTGTGTTTATATTTTAGTTATTGATATATTTATTCAATAAATATATTCTTCAAAATTTGTATGCTCAGAACTGAAAATAAATGTTTAATTTTTTAGTTAACTAGATTTTACTGTTCATTTCAATTAATTCTTACAAACTATATTTTTACTGTTTAAAATATGTAACTGTATAGTTCCCTGTAGGTGCTGTAACAAAACTTGGTGGATTACAGCAGTTGAAATTTATTCTCTTAAATTCTAATAAGCAGAAATATGAAGTTATTCTTAGCCAGAAGCTCTAGCAAAGAATTCACTCCTTGCCTTTTCCAGTTTCTGGTGTTTCCCCGCGTATTTAATTTATTTTTATTTTTTCATTTCAGAGTTTATCTTAGGTTTAGGGGGTACACATGTAAGTTTATTACCTGGGTATATTGTGTGATGCTAAGGTTTGGAGTACAAATAATCCCATCACCCACCTACTAAGAATAATAATCACGTTTTTTTTTTTCCCCACAATTTCCTCTTTCCGTTTGTTTGTACCTAGTGTTTATTGTTGCCATCTTTATGTTCATGAGTACCCGATGTTTAATTCACACTTCTAAGTGACAACATGTGGTATTTAATTTTCTTTATCTGCATTGATTCACTTAGCATACTGACCTACAGCTGCATCCATGTTGCTGTAAAGAACATGATTTTGTTCTTTTTTATGGTTACACAGTATTTCATGCTGTATATGTACCACATTTTCTTAATTCAATCCTCCATTGATGGGCATCGAGGTTGATTCCATGTCTTCACTATTGTGAATAGTGCTATGATGAATATACACATGTATGTGTCTTTTGGTACAATTTATTTTCTTTTGGATATATACCCAGTACTGGGATTGCTGGACTGAATGGTAGTTCTGTTTTAGGTGCTTTGAGAAATCACCTAACTTCTTTCCACAGTAGCTGGGCCAAATTACATTCTCACCAAAAGTGTATAAGCATTCCCTGTTCTCTGTAGCCTTGCCAACATCCATTGATTTTATTTATTTATTTATTCATTTATTTATTTATTTGACTTTTTAATAATAACCATGCTGACTGGTATGAGGTGGTATGTCATTGTGGTTTTGATTTGCATTTATCTGATGATTACTGATGCTGAGCATTTTTTCATATTTTTTGGCCACTTTTATGTCTCCCTTAAAAAAGTGTCTGTTTATATTATTTGACTACTCTTTAATGGAATTATTTGCTTTCTTCTTGTAAGTTTTATAAGTTCCTTATACATGATGAATATCAGTCTTTTGTCGGATGTAAAATTTGCAACTATTTTCTCCAATTCTGTAGGTTGTCTGTTTGCTCTGTTGATAGTTTCTTTTGATTTGCAAAGCTCTTAAGTTAGATTAGATCCCACATGTCAATTTTTGTTTTTGATGCAAATTAGTTTTTGCCTCATCACTCTAATCTTCAAGGCCAGCATTTTCAAATGCCTCTGTTCATCTTTACATGGTCTTCTTCCTGTGTGTTACATCTCCCTTTCCCTTTCTTGTACTAGTACCTCTGATGTCATTTAGGATTCATCTAGATAATTCAGAATAAGACTCATCTCAAAGTCTTTAGGTTAATCACATCTGCAAATATCCACCTGTAAACAAAAAACAAGGGAATATTCACAGGTTCCAAAGATCAAGACATGAATATTTTCTGGGAATACTCTTTTTAAGCCTACTATAGTTACAATAATTTATATTTATTTATTAATTTATTGGTTTATGATCTACATTTTTATTATGTTTACTTTGCTGAAATATAATGCAAACGAAATGGAGATAGTAATCATTTGACTCACCTATTTGTTTCTGTCCTCATTATTTATTCTTCATATTTTATTTTTTATTTGAGGCCAGTTTCCTGTATTCTTTTTAAAATTGTTTATTAATAAATTATAATTGTACATATTTATGGAGTACATGTGATATTTCGATACATGCATACAGTATATAATGATTAAGTCAGGGTATTTAGGGTATCTATCAACTCAAACATTTATTTATTTGTGTTAGAAATATTTCAATTTCTCTCATTTAATCATCTTGAAGTATACAATGAATTACTATTAACTATAGTCACTTTACTGTGGTACTGAACACTAGAACTTATTTCTTATATCTAACTGTATGTTTGTACCCATTAAACAACCACTCTTCCTCTCTTCTCCCCACCCCATTCCCACCATTCCCAGCCTCTGATAATTATAATTCTACTCTCTATTTCCATAAGATTAAAATTTTCACTTCCTACACATAAGTGAGAACAAGTGATACTTATCCAACAGTATGTGCCTAGCTTATTTCAGTAAACGTAATGACTTCCAGTTCTATCCATGCCACTGCAAATTACTGCATTTAATTTGTGTATGTGTGTGTTTTTTTTATGGTGCAATGTTTTTCCATTACACATGTGTAGCACATTTTATTTACTCGTTCACTTATTGATGGGCATAGGTTGATTCCATATCTTGTCTATTGTGAATAATGCTGCAATTAACATTAGGTATAGGTATTCCTTTGATACATTGGTTTCCTTTTCTTTAGAAAAATACCCAATAGTGGTATTACTGGATGGTATGATAGTTCTGTATTTATTTTTTTGAGAAACTTCTAAACTGGTTTTCAAAATGACTGTATTCATTTACATTCTCACTACAATGTGTAGTTCTCTTTCTTCTCAGTCTTGCCAACATTTGTTATTTTTTGAACTCTTTTTGATAATAGCTATTTTAACTCAGTTAAGGTGTTATATCATTGTGTTATTGATTTGTATTTTCCTAATGAGGAGTGATGTTGAGCCTTTTATATAACTGTTGGTTATTTTATGTTTCCTTTTGCGAAACATCTAATTAAATCTTTGCTCACTTTTTAATGGGATTTTTTGTTTATTGATTGAATGATTGCTTTTGACTTATTTAGTCTTCTCTTATTTTCTTGATAATAGTTCCATTTGAGATGAATAGTTTGCAAATATTTTCTCCCATTCTGCAGGTTGTCTCTTTGTTTCTTTTGCTGTGCAGAATCTTTTTATTTTAATATAGCTGAGATGATCATATGGTACTTGTGCTTCATTCTGCTGATGTCATGTATTAAATTTATTAGTTTGCATATCTTGAACCATCCTCATATTTATGGGATAAATCCCACTTGATCAGAGTGTATTATCTTTTGGATATGTCGCTTAATTTGGTTTAGTAGTATTGTGTTGAGGATTTTTGCAACTATGGTCATAGATTTTGAGATTTTGTGTTTCCATTTTCATTTGGTTCAAAAAAAATTTTTTAATTTTCTTCTTGATTTACTCATGGATCCAGGGGTTGTTCAGGAGTCTGTATGTAATAGTACAGTCTCCAAAATTCCACTTATTATTAATTCTAGATTTATTTCGTTATTGTGTAGTTTGGGTATGATTTTGACTTTTTATAAATATGTTGACTTGTTTTGTTTCATAACATACGACGTATCCCAGCGCATGTTCTGTGTCCTGATGAGAAGAAAACAGTACTCTGCAACTGTTGGATAAAATGTTATGTAACTATTTGTTAGGTCCATTGTTTTTGTAACACAGTTTAAGTCCTATGTTCCTTTGTTGACTTTCTGTTTATAAGATCTGTCTAATTCTGAAAGTGGGGTATTAAAGTGCCCTACCATTACTATATTGAAGTTTATCACTCTCATTATCTCTAGACATGTTTGCTTTATATATTTAGTCTTCTAGTGTTGAATGCATATATATTCGCATTTGCTTGGTGAATTTATCTCTTTATCATTTTATAAAGACCGTCTTTGTCTCTTTTCATGTTTTTGTTTAAAGTTTATATTTTTGTTTATAAGTGTGGTCATTCCTACACAATTTTGTTTTCTGTTTGTGTGGATTCCTAAATTTTACCCCTTCACTTTCAGTTTATGTGCATCTTTACAGGAGAAGTGAGTTTTTGTAGGCAGCATATTTTAGGGTCTTGATTTTTAATCCATTAAACCAACATGCATCTTTAAATTGGAATATTTAAAACATTTACATTCAAGGTTGTTATTCATAGGGATGGACTTACTCCTGTCATTTTATTAATCATTTTTGTATTGTTTGATATATGATTTTAAATTTCTTTTTGTTGTTTACCAACAGAATTTGCAGAATTTTTGTTGTAGCAATGTGTGACTCCCTTTTTTTCTCAGTTGTGTTATCTTCTTTTCCAGTAAATTTTATATTTTTGTGTTTTTTCATAATTCAGATATTGTTTTTTTGCTTTCAGATGATGACTTCCTTTTAAACATCTCTTGTATAACCAGTCTAGTTTGATGAATTGCCTGTTTTCTTTCTTATGAATATTTTATTTCTTCTGCATTTATTAAGGATAGGTTTGCTGAGTACAGTAGTGTTGGTTGACACTGTTTTTCTTTCAGAACTTTGAATACATCATCCCATTGTCTCCTGAGCTGTGAGGTTCTTGCTGAGAAACCCACTATTAGTCTGATAAAGAGTCCATTTTATATGATACTATTTTTAGAATTCTCCCTTTGTCTTTCATACTTGTAACGTTTATTGGAAAGGCATTTTTGGTACCTCAGAGAAGACTTTTGTGGATTGACTTTATTTGGATATTTTCTGGGTTTAATGTATCTTAATGACAATATGTCTTATGAGATTTGGAAAGTTTTAAGTTGCTATTTTGTTAAATAAGTTTTCTATAACTTGTTCATCTCTTCACTTGGAACTCCCAGAATTCAAATATTTGGTCTCTTTATGATTTCCTATATGTAGCATAAGTGTTCTAAATTATTTTTGCTTCATTTTTCATATTTTCTTTCTTTCTTTTGTTTTGTTTTGATCTGATTGGGTTATTTCAAAAGCCCTGTTTTCAAGTTCAGAAATTATTTCTTCCGCTTGATCTAGTCTATTTTCGAAACTTTCAGTTGCATTTTTTATTTATATGATTAAATTATTCACTTCCAGAATTTCTGTTTTGTTCTTTATATGATGCCTTTCTCTTTGTTGCATTTCTTTCATATCATAATTAAACAATTATGATATGATTTTTGTGTAGAATACGTGAAAAATAATTTATTAGTTTTGGTAACTGTACCATCATTGTATAAGCTGTGAGAAAAGCGTATGGGAACACTCTTATCTATTTATTCAGTTATTCTCTAAATCTAAAATTATCTCAATAAATGCATTTTTAAAATAAAATTATTGTGTTCTTTCTCCTTGATAGTTTGCATTCTTCATTATTATCATATTGCTACCACTTTCTATGACATTAAATATTCTTCTACAAAAGTATTTTTAGGAGCATTGAATTTTCCTTTATTTATTGGCATGGTTTATATGTGTTCTGTTTTAGCTCACTGAGTTTATTTAACATCATTATTTTGAATTCTTCTTCAAGCACTTAATACATCTTCTTTTGCTGTGGATTTATTACTAGATAGTTGTTTTTTTGTGTCTTTTTTTTTCTCTGGAATGTCATACTTCTTTGCTTTTTCTTTTCTTTTATTTTTGTTCTTCTGTTGTTATCTGCACTTAATAATAATCACTTCTTCCAATTTCATGTATTGACTTGGAGAAAGATGTCTTTCTATGGATGTTTCTGTTTTGTTAATTTGGTATGGCACTTTGGCTTTGATGTGGGTGGTTGCAGTAGTTCAGTTTCTTTATGATTTATTCAACTGTTGTCATTACTAGTGATGTATATGAATTCCACAGTGGCTTTGGCAATGGTTGTTAGTGGAGGCTACAGTAGACTTGCCCTCAAGACCCTGGATTGACATGCACAGGTGCTGATAGCAGCAGCTTTGAGGAGTGTTAATCTGTTCTTAGACCCATGGATGGTGCTTGTGGGTGCTGGCTGTGGTAGACGGGGCACCGCAATCTTCAGTCACTGGCCAATGTGCATGGGCACTTGTAGTGGTGGCAGTAGGTTGTGCAGTTCTGTTCTCCATCCTCTGAATAGTGGATGTGGACTCCAGTGGCAGCTGGCAAGGCAAATTATTTCCCATACCCCTGGACAATGTGCATATTTGCTGGTGGTGGCAGTGGCTAGTATTTTTATTACTCTTTTGAATAATTCATTATTGGAAGAAACTCAGAACATGTGTTTATTTATTGTATAACTGTACAATCTTTACTTTGAGAATTTTTTCACTTTACTTCAGATGCTTTATTGCTTAATCGGATTTTCTCTGCTAATAGTTCAGAGGTGTTTTTGTTAGCTTGCTAAAATTAAGTATTGAACTTTATTAATATATACGTAAGTTTGATATTTTATTTGTTTCCCTTTTTGGTTTTGGTCTGTAGAACATAAGGTATCAAAATATTACAAAGCAGCATTATAAGATATTTTACTGGTAAGTTTACATACAATGGGAACTGAAATATTATTAAAATCTCCATAACATATTTTAAAAGCATAAAAGTAAATGTGTTTTAACAATAAAGAAATTGTTTATTATGTTATATTGACTTTATATGATGGATAATTCAATGCTTCTAAAAATACTTTTATAGAAGAATATTTAATGTCATAGAAAGTGGTAGCAATATGATAATAATGAAGAATGCAAACTATCAAGGAGAAAGAACACAATAATTTTATTTTAAAAATGCATTTATTGAGATAATTTTAGATTTAGAGAATAACTGAATATATAGATAAGAGTGTTCCCATATGCTTTTCTCACAGCTTATACAATGATGGTACAGTTACCAAAACTAATAAATTATTTTTCACGTATTCTACACAAAACTCCCACGATTTTGATTTTACCATTTTTATCTACTATATATTGCTCTTAGGTTCAATTGAGAAGACAACGTCACTTTTAGCCATCATGTTTCTGTAGTCTTCTCTAATATGTTACAATTTCTTGAGACTTTTTCTTTGTTCACACCTTGACACTTCTGAATAGCACTGGGTAAGTGTTTTAGGGAGGTATGGCTTTTTGGGAAGAATACCACAAAGATTACCTCCATTCTCATTGCATCATAACAGGGGTTACATGGTGTCAACATAACATTATTGGTTACATTATCTTCAACACTTGGTTAAAGTGATGTCTATCAGATTTCTACACTGCAGAGTTACTATTTTTACCTTTTACTAATTAAAACAAGTGACAAATTTCAATGCTCCTCAACAGTGTGGGTTATCCTGGTGAAACCAGTATCAAATAGTTTGTTGATGTATGTCAAAACAACCATGACAATTAAAAAATACCTCAAAAAATATATTTTGAGACTATGAAAATATGTTGTTTCTCCTTAAAGATTCTCCAACTTTTGGACTATTCATTTATCATGCCAGCAGCAGTATGACTGTGGTATACTGTCAATTTTCAGTTTTTCTCATCAAATATTTTCTGTAAAGAGAAGCAATTTCCCCGATAATTTATTAATACAATCATTTATTTATATCTGTATGGACTCACAGATATATTTTATTTTGGGGGTTATAATCTGACATTATTGCTATTTATTTATTTATTTATTTATTTATTTGATTGGATTGTTCCAGCTTTGGCTATTGGGAGCTCATTCTGCTTGGTGAATGTTTCTTTCACTAGCTCTCATTTTTTTCTTTGCCTCTTGTTAGTTTTTTATTATGTATTTCATTGTTTGTTAGAGAACATTTTTCTATTTGTCACTATAAATTGTTTCAAACTAAATTTATATTTATCTTGCCCCAGTGTTAGATTCAGCTACTTTTTAGGGAACCATGATTTCTTTCATTGGAAAATTGTATTTAATAACTAAGATCTGGGTGCTAGGTATGCTAATTGCTACTAGGTGTCACTATTTCTAGAAGCTGTCAGTTGTCCAAACTAGAAAGTATATTTTATGTCTACTTACCTATGTATACATGCGTATCTGAGTTTATTTACATTTCTATTTGTATGAGTGTATGTGTATATATATGTAAGTGTTAGTGCTCATTTCTCCGATTTTGCAGCTAAGATCTCATTCTAGCCCTTCCCCTCCTTGCTTAATTATAACTTCTTTCTCCAGCACTGAAGACTCTGACTCTCATTGTCTACAATGTAGACAATGTTTGTTGTTTTGTTCAAGCCTAGTGTACACATACAGAAGTTTTAGAATAGCTATACCATACCACAGTAAAAAACACATTTTCATCTGTATGACAGTGTTTGTATACTGTCCCTCTGGCTTTAGCCATTAACAATCCAGTCAAAACACTGTTTACAAAGTTACTGCAATGATTTTCTTTTCCCCACCTCTTTCCATGAGGTTGATATCATGCATTTCTAAGAGAGGTATAATTAGTTGTCACCATCTGCAATCCATTCTGGGATCTGCTGATATCCTGATTAATTTATTAATTAACTAACTAATTTAAAAACCTTTTTTTCGTTTTAGACAGCATGTAGCTCTTTCATTCAGGCTGGAGTGTAGTGGTGCAATTATAGTTCAATGCAGCCTCGAGCTCCTGGGCTCAAGGAATCCTCCTGCTTCACTGTTTCAACCTCCAAAATAGCTGGAACTACAGGCATGGACCAACATACTCTACTAATATTTTAAAATTGTTGTCTAGAGATATGTTCTGGCTATGTTGTAGTCATGAGAATGTGCTGCTTTGTTATACTCTCTTTTGGGTTATTGTGAATAAAACTGTTATACATATTTATTACAGATTTGGTTGTAAATATGTTTTCAACTGATTTTGGTAAGTATTTTAAAGTGTGAAAGTTTTCTGTCTACCTTTGTAAGAAAGTATCACACTGTTTTCCAAAGTGGAAACTTAATTTCCATAAGAAATGGGTGAGAGTTTCTTTTACCCTGCAATTTATTTCATATTGTCATCTGGGTGACTCATTTTAGATGTCAGCCTGACTGGATTAAGAAATATCCAGAGAACTGGTAAAGAATCAATTCTGCATTTGTCTGTGAGGGTGTTTCCAGAGGAGATTGGTGTGAGTGTGTGGAGGGAGTGAGGAGATCTGCTCTCAATGTGGGAGGGCATCACCCAATCAGCTATGGGTCCTTAGAGAACGAAAAAGGCAGAAGAAAAGCAATTGTCTCTCTCTTTCCTGGAGTGAGGACATACTTTTACTCACACTTTTAGACATTAGAACTCCATGCTCTCCACCTCGTTGACTTCAGAACTTATACTAGCAGCACTGGGCCTCAGTCTTAGAGTTACATCTTCAACTTCTCTGGTTCTGATGCCTTCAGGGTTGGACTGAACCATGCTACTGACATCACAGGGCCTCCAGCTTTCAGATGACCTGTTGTGGAACTTCAAAGCTGCCATAGTTGCATGAACCAAATCTCTTAATGTATCCCCTCTTGTGTGTCTATCTACCTATCTATTATCTATCTATCTATCTATCTATCTATCTATCTATCTATCTATCACCTAACTATCTATCATTTATCTACCCACCCTGTTGGTTCTTCTACTCTGAAGAATTCTGACCAATAAACCAATTTTTTTTATGGTCACTCTAATAGGTATGCAGTAGCTTTTCCTTCTATATCTATTTTGCATTTCCCCAATGGCTAATATGTTGAGCATATTTTAACATAATTATTTGTCATTTGAATATCTCATGTGGTGAGTTCAATCATCTGTTCATATTGTGTTCTGCTTCTTTTCCCCCCAGACGAGATCTCTGTCTGCCACCCAAGTTGGAGTAAAGTGGCATGATCATAGCTCACAGCAGCCTCAAACTCCAGGGCTCAAGCAATTCTCTTGCCTCAGCCTCTTGAGAAGCTAGGACTACAGGTATGTACTACCATGCCTGACTACTTCTTACATGTGTGTGTGTGTGTTTTTTGTTTGTTTGTTTGTTTTTGTTTTTGTTTTTTTTAAACAAAACAAACAACACAACACAGGGTCTTTCTGTATTGCTCAGGCTGGTCTCAAACTCTTGGCTTCAAGCGAACATCCTGCCTTGGCCTCCCAAAGAGCTGAGATTACAGGGATGAATCACCATGTCCAGCCTATTCTGCTCATTTTAAACAGTTAAAATAAGCAGTTAAATTTTGTTGAGTTTTAGTACTGTTTTATATCCTAGATGTGTCTTCTTCCAAATATATGAAAATACATATTTTCTTCTGTTTTGTGGTTTACCATTTTATTTCCTTAATGCTCTTTAAATAACAAAGGTTTTTATTCCAGTAAAATCCAATTTATCCAATTTTTCTTCTATGAAGCATGATGGTAGTGTCATATGTTGCCAGACCGGTACAGATTTTATTCAATGTTTTGTTCTAGAAATTTTATAGTCTTAGTTTATACATTGAGAACGATGATTCATTTCAGCTAATTTTTGTGTAAGGTATGAGGTATATAGTCAAGTTTTTTTTGTTTCCACCACATGGACATCCAATTGTTCTAGTATATTTATTGCAAATATATTTGTTTTCCTTCAATTTTCTTTATACTTTTTTTTTTTCAAGTGTTAGTTCAGTGTATTCCTGTGTTCTTTTTCTGGGCTATTTTGTTCCTATGAACTAATATGTTAACTAATGCAACAGTCTGTCAAATGCAACTTTATGGTAAACCTTTTCAGAATAGCCTTGGAAATTCTAATTTCTTTGCCTTTCCATATACATTTTAGAATCCACTTGTTGTAAATGGTGATACAAAAAGAGCTTGCTGGGTTTTTATTTGTATTGCATGGAATTTATAGATGCAGTTGAGAAGTGAAGCTTGAGCATCTTAAAAATATGGAGTCTTCCTATCTACAAGTATGCTATGTCTCTACATTTACTTAGATTTTCATTGATATTTTGCCTTAGTGTTTTATAGTTCTCATCATACAGATTCTGCACAAATATTTGTAGATTTATATCTAAATATTCTATTTTTGAAGTACTATAATAAATATATTGTTTTGCTGGCTCTATGTCTGTCAATAGAATTTATTTTAATTAAATCTTAATAGACAAATAAAAAATAGACATATTTATTGTGTAATACATATTTCAAAATATGTATACATTGTGAAATGACTAGAGTTGACTAACATATTCTTTACCTCAAACATTTTTTTAACAATGAAAATATTTAAATCTACTCAATTAGTAACTTTTGAGAATGCAATACATTGTTATTAGCTGTAGTTGCCATGTTGTAAATGAATCTCTTGAACTAATTATTCTAAGGAAAATCTCTTATTCTTTAACCAACATCTCACCACTCCTCCCTTTGTCCCAGCTCCTGGTAACCACCATTTTACTTTCTATGTCTATGAGTTCACCTTTTAATATTCCACATATAAATAAGACCATGCAGTAGTTGTCTTTCTATGCCTGGTTGATTTCACTTAACATAATGTCTTTTGAGTTTGTTCATTTTTTCACAAATTACAGAATTGTCTTTTTTTGACAATTAACAAAGTGAAGATACACCCTATGGAAGGAGAAAAAATATTTGCTAACCACATATCTGATAAGGGGTTAATATCCAAAATATATAAGGAACTCAAGCAACTTGATGCTAAGAAAACAAATAACCCTATTACAAAATTTGCAAAGCATCTGAATAGAAATTACTCTAAAGAAGATATACAAATGGCCAATGGGTATATAAAACAATGCTTCAAACCACGAATCAGAAAAATGCAAATTAAAACCACAGTGAGATATCATCTCACACCTGTTAGAATGGCTATCATCAAAAAGATGAAAGGAAACATGCCTTGGTGAGGATGTGGAGAAAAGGGAAAACTTGAGCACTATTCATGGGCATGTAAATTAATACAGCCATTATGAAAAATAATATGGGTGTTCCTCAAAAACTTAAAAATATAGCTATCATATAATCCAGGAATTCTACTATTGGCTATATATCCAGAGGAAATAAAATCAGTATGCTGAAAATATATCTATATTTTCATGTTCACTGCGCCATTATTCACAACAGCCAAAATATGGGATCCACCTAAGTGTTCATGCATACATAAATAGATATATAAAATGGTGTATACACACAGATACACACACACACATGCACACTCACACACACATGCATGTGTGTGCTATATTATATATTTTTATTCCATTGTATATATTATTTTATATATATTATATATAATAATTTTATTTTTTAGAGTATTTTATGTTTACACCAATTTTATGCAAAAATACAGGAAGTTACCATATACTCCTTGCCTCCATACATGTACAGCCTCTCCCACTGTCAACATCGTGCACCTGAGTAGTACATTTTTATAGTCAGTGAACCTACACTGACACGTCATTATTGTCTTAAGTTCATAGCTTGCATTTGGGTTTGCTTTTGGTGTTATATATTCTATGGGTTTTAGCATGAACACATATTCCTGGGTCAGAACAGGAATTTAGAAGGGGCCTGTGCTGATCAGCTTTTCTGTTCACTTATTTTCACATTTTCTCCTTTAGATTGAGATTTCTCTTTAAAGAACATAGACGATCACACTTGAAAGTCCTTTTTGGCCCTTGGTTCTGAGAAGGCTCATTCTCGGAAAGTCATGTCTCATGTTGGAGGCAAAAACGTGAATGATAATGAGATTAATCTAGGCCTGAGCCAAATTGGGCTTTCTAGAAGTATAAAATGGAACTGTATCTAGGCTAATGGGTTCAGTCTATCTTTCTTTTCTGTACACTGTGCAACCATAATTTTAGTCTTAGCAGATGACATATAGCAGTTGGTTATTTGTAACATAAGCGATTTCATTGATAATAAGTGGGACAGAGGCTATGATTATAACAAAGGTTTGAGTTGCAGACTAAAAGAAATTTTCTACTTCCATAGAAAGACAAGAGTATAGCACATTAAAAAGTTGAATATTTTGTACCTCTTGTAACCACTTAGCTCACTTGGTAATTATGTCAATACAAGTCTCTAGTTCACCTGAAATGGTGATAAGAGTGAAGCTGATGGTGTGATCAACTGCACAGATACTTCCTGGTTTGGTTAGGAGAAAGTCTACAGCAACTCTTTTATTCAGCGCTATTTGATCCAAGGAATTCAGAGACATTCGTTGTACTGCAATACTCTTTGGAGTATATTAAGTTACCTGTCCTATTGTGGCTGACAGATTTTTTATCATCTTTCTATTAGCGTATTCCCCATATCTGAGAACAATTATCCCTAGGAGTGTCTGCCACCATGTATCCTGATAACTTCCTGATAGCTTACTTTTCATTTTAAGGAATTAAAATGGCAGAGTGGGTTATCTTCACAATTGGGGTAGATCAAACCTAGGAAGGAGCAACTTCAACTAATTGCTCAATATTTGGGGTTAACAGAAAAAAACAGAGAGTTTAAAAGGATTCTTATAGTCTCCTTCTCTTTATTGCATTGTTGTTTTTCCATTTATTTTCCCAATCACATGAGGGCATCCTTATGCCACTAATGCCAACATGTGACATTTTCTTTGCTTCCCCCAATCCCATTGTTTGAATTCTAAATAATGAGGAAATATTGACCCAGAAGGTTAATTGGGGCTTCGGGGCGTACCAGGAATACACCAGATTGGCTGAGGGTATCACATTCATAGCCCATAGGAGGAAGGCCAAACTCAATGGACCAGTAGGGCAAAGGTTTAGATTTAAAACAAATAATAGGTTTATTAGGTAGACCCATCGTATTAATCTTTCATTATTCTGAGGAACAGGCTTTTCAGATAAGGTGGGATTTATAACTGATAGAATAGTTCCCTTGACTATAAGGGCTGATGAGAGCTATTATTTGTTATTTTGTTAATTTCTCCAAAGTGGTTAAAGCAGAGTATTAGGAGACATGAAAACCACTTATTTCCTCAGAGAAGCCCTAGTTTAATTTGAGCTTATCAACCTGTTTCCATATCAGTTTGTTGCAATTTATTTCAAAATACCCTGGTTTCTTGCAGGAGAAAACTCCCAGGGTCATTGAACCTAATTTTCTTATTAGCCTGGAAGTTTTGAGAGGTCAGCTGTTGCAACTGTAAGTGCATAACTTCAGCAGTCTTTTGTTTTTCCTTTTATACCATTATACAAGACAACTGGTCAGCTAAGTTGTCCAGGTCACTAGTTTTGGTCATAGCTCAGTTAGTCTTATGATATTTGACAAGAGTGCCTAATTTATCACACAAATCATTTTGGAAATTTGAATTTAATAATGTGTGATTTTTGTTTTTTTTAGTAGTTATCTGCTGACATTCTGCAATATTGTTTTACTGTTTTAGCAAAGTGAATAAAATAATGGAAAACAGACTCATCTGTTCTTCCAAGAAAGGAACTTGGCTAGGGCTACTACACATTGCAGGAGCTTCCTCTGAGACAACATCATGAGATTCTCCACTGCCTGAGAATGCCCTGGAAGTAAGTTCATTTTTGTATTTGGAGTGGAAATTCCACATTCATACACTATAGGACATTAAAAGTTGATCAAATCCAGAATAAGGAAAACCAAAACCAAACAATCAAAAAAGAAAAAGCAATTGCAGGAGCAAAAGAAGTTAGGACTGGCAAAAGATTTCAGCAAAAAAATTTAAGATGACACTCCAACCCACCTCCTTACTTGGAGATGAAGTTAATGAGCTGAAGATTGCTCACTGTCCTCATAGAAATAGGAGACTCTCTCTCTTTATTGGAAGCCAACAAATTTCCATGGGGTGTTCTTGGCAATCAAATTTTGAGATCTAAACCAAAGATTGGGAGATGGAGACCTTAGCAAGGAGAAGCCCTTGATCCTTGGTAGGTTACACAGCATGATCAAATGAAGAAAGTCTCTCAGTTGGTTTTGTATCCTGAGACTTTGCTGAAGTTGCTTATCAGCTTAAGGATACTTTGGGCTGAAATGATGGGGTTTTCTAAATATACCATCATGTCATCTGCAAACAGGGACAATTTGACTTCCTCTTTTCCTTTTGAATATCCTTTATTTCTTTCTCCTGCCTGATTGCCCTGGCCAGAACTTCCAACACTATGTTGAATAGGAGTGGTGAGAGAGGGCATCCCTGTCTATGTGGCACATATGCACCATGGAATACTATACAGCCATAAAAAAGGATGAGTTCATGTCCTTTGTAGGGACATTGATGCAGCTGGAAACCATCATTCTCAGCAAAGTATCACAAGAACAGAAAATCAAATACCACATATTCTCACTCACAGTTGGGAATTGAACAATGAGAACACTTGGACACAGGAAGGGGAACATCACATACGGGGGCCTGTTGTGGGGTGTGTGGAGGGGAGAGGGATAGCATTAGGAGATATACCTAATGTAAATGATGAGTTAATGGGTGCAGCATACCAACATGGCACATGTATACATATGTAACAAACCTGCACGTTGTGCACATGTATTCCAGAACTTAAAGTATAATAAATAAATAAATAAATAAATAAATAAACAAACAAATAAGAAGAAACTCTCTCAGTTGGTACTGAGCACTGAGCAGAGATTTACTGTGTTTCAGGAAAGCTAGACACCACTCAGGGGTCTCATCTGGGATGACAATAATGTCAATCCAAATAGGAAATGCAGGTATCTACATCAAATGAAATTTATTACGCTCAGCTTGAGGACACATATCCAGAAATCTCATGTTATTCCTGAGTGCACATCCTCAAGCTTGGCATAATAACCTCCTTTGATTAAGACTCCTGCTTTGGTCTGTCACTTGGGTCAACAAGGTTTAATTATATTATCTTTTAAAAATATACCCTATATGATTTGCATTATTTTAAGCTTGTTGGGGCCATAAGATTATCTTTCTTTATACATGCTACATGTACACAGAAGAAGAATGTATATGCAGTTGTTGTTGGGTAAAACGTTCTGCAAATGTCAATCATGTCAAGTTGGCTGAGAGTGTTTTTCAGGTTATCTATATCTGTATTGATATTCTGCCTAATGGGCCTTTCAATTTCTGGGACAGTAGTGTTAAAGTTTCCAATTATAATTGTGGATATTTCCCTCTTCAGATCTGTTTATTTTTACCTCATATGTTTTGGTGTGTTAGTGTATATTACATACATAACTAAGATTATTATGGCTTCTTGAAAACTGACCATCATGCCATTACCCTTTTTAACTAGGACAATATATCCATCTTTAAAAAAAAAAATTCTTTAAATGATCGTACTGGGTTTTCAACTCATATTTTGAAATAATCTGAATCTACCCTTAAATAATATTATATGGCTTTATTTATAGAATAATAGACTTGTAACATAATATTCCCAAAAAATCCATCCCCTTCTTTGTGTCATTACAGTCAAAACTTTTAATTTTTCATATGTTATGAACACGCTATATTTCTACAACTTTTTATGAAAAAAATATTTTATTTTAGAGAAACTAGAAGTAAAATTAAAATATATTTCATCTTCATTCATTTCATTTCTAAAGCACATCATCTCTTTCAAGATATACAAGTTTAAACAAAATTATTTTCTTTCTGGCCAATGAATGGCTCTTTTTCTCATCTGGGAGCACCTGGTGGTATTCCTACTGGGAAAACCTGCAAAAAAGTTTACAGTGTAATAATGTAACAAGTGTTGAATAGTGTACCAGCGTGAAGATCCTGGCTTCTGCAGACATATAACTCCCATATGTCTGCAGAAACGAGGGTCTTCACATTGGTTCACTATTCCACACTTGGCCTATGGCAATTTGTTAAACAATTCTAGCTGAATCATTTTACTGCTTATATGGGGTGCCCCAGCATTTACCTGAAGAAAGCAAATGACAAAATATTTTTTCTCCCAGCAAATGCCTGTCTCTCTTCAGATTTAGGATTAGGTGTTTGCCTTATAATGCCAGTTTTTTCATGTCTTCAAGAGAAAAGGTAATTTATAATTTGCAATAAGAAGCACTTTTCTTAATAAACTTGACAGTAACACTCATGAGAGCTTTACACCTTTCCTCTGAATCCTGAAGTCCAATAATTTCATTTTGTAAGAAAATACATAGATAAATAGGAAAAAGGGTCACTTCATTTCAAAGGCAGTGGTGTCTGTAGACTCATATAGTGAGCCTTTGTATATTTCCAAATATTGTAAAAGTGTCCTGTAATTTTCTAATCAGTAGAATAGAATATGAGATATAACAGAATTTTACAACTGAATTGTGAACACAGTATAGAGAATATTCAAAAATGGATTTAGAATGGAAATATGTGGGGGGAAATAGCATATCTGAGAAAAAAGCAGTTAAAAGTATAATTATGTCAAAAACATATAGGTATATATATGAACATATATACTTATTTATGGCACCTTCTATTTTAAGAACATTATTCATATAAACACAAAATGAATACACGTTGATAAACAAAATCTGTTTTTTGTTTGATCCCAGCAGAAGAGCAAGAGAAATTTGAACTTCATTGACAGCTTATTTGAATTCTGTTTGTGTTATTATCTCACACTTTCATCTTATACTTGTGGATATGGGTCACAAAAGACCTTGAAATCCCTCTTGATTTTGCCAGTGACTTCTTGGAGTTATCTAGGGGAAAAAAGTATTCAGTTGCCCCTTCAATTTTCTTTTTTTAATCTGAAAAAGGGGAAGAGCAATAACTTTTTGTGTCTTCTAAGTCTATTTTGATGATTGATGACACGGCATTCTAAACTCCTTGGAAGAAAAGTGATAGATAAAAGTACATGTGTAATAGAGACAGTAGGATTATAATTTCAGAAACACAAACAAAATTGGAAAAGTGAAAATACATTTCAATGTGACTGCTT
>NW_016809462.1:3293067-3310703 GCF_001698545.2 Rhinopithecus bieti
TTTTTTAAGGGGAAACCCCTTTCTCTTGATTCTCATTCTCTTGTTTGCCACCATGTAAAATGTGAGTTTTACTTTCCACCATGAGGGTGAGGCATCCCCAGCCACATGGAACTGTGAGTCCATTAAACTTTTTTTTCTTTATAAATAACCTAGTGTCAGGTATGTCTTTATCAGCATTGTAAAAACAGATTGATACGTGAAGATACTGATAGTACAAATATATTTTACAATTTACATTAGATATGCACCTTAATTATTCACTGTTTTGATATGGACTCTAACAACATTTTGTGCTGTGTGAAACTTTGCTATCTCTTTATTATATAAGGGTAATTTTTGTTTTATTGCAAAGCAGTTGGGGAAGTTTACAAGTAATTTTTCTAGGCAGTTCAGCTTAAAAAGTGCACAGCAGAGAGACATGATGACAACAGCTGGTTATATTTTGTTTTGTTTTGTGTCTATGTCAAGCTTATTTGGTAAGACCATATCATTATTGATATATCAGTGAGAATACAAGAATAAACAGAAACCAAGTAATGCAATGTAAGGACAAGAAATGGGAAGCAAGAACAAAGTATGACACCAAGGAAAAGTAGAGAGAAAGGAACAAGCCATAAATGATCTTTGCCGTCACACAGAAAAATGGTGTTGTCAGGAAATTATTTTAAAGACGATGCCGTTCAATCAATATATGTGTACAAAGAGCCACACTAGTTATTTTAAATCAACTTTACATATATCAAACACGAAGAATATGATATTTTTGTGTATTTTCTTTTGGACAATATTGATGATATCCTTTCTCTGAAGTTTCAGTTTCAGGGGATAAAAATAGCTAGAAATGTAAATATACTTAAAAGTAACATTTAAAAAATAATTTGTAAGTGAAAGTCATACATTCACATAATTTTGAAATTAGGCATTATTATTGCACTGTGTAAAATGTAAAAGATCAGTTTATGTCCTATGTTTCCATCCCATATTCCAGTTTCAGCTTTTTATGTTGTTTCTTCTGATAGCATACTCTCGACTTTTCATCCCAATACTATATAACACTTCAGTATCCTCCACTGCCTTCAATTCCTCTTCACAGCTTCTCAATGTTAAAAAGCTTCTGAGTTACCTCAAGATATCAGTTTTGAGATGTTCTTGAAAATCCTTGCCATATAAAACCAAACTTTAGGTCATTTGTCATGTAACAATGATTCCTTGATCTTGAGATGGAGGGCCTTTATAAACAGTAATCTATCTTTCCATCTCATGATATTCCAAGGCCTTAAACTTTTCTTTTGCATCTCTCAATGTCCCAAAAATGAAATGTAAACTTATTTGTGCATGACTTTGACAATTAACATCATTGTCAATTATCTTGGAACTAATAGAAGCAGTAAAGTCATTTATCCCAGGGATGTAACATTTAGGTTACACTGACACATCATGGAAGACATCTTTATTCTATACTTCAAAAGAGATATTTGAGATTGCCACTTTATGAATCAAAGATAAGTTACTGTGGGTTTGTCATAAATAGCTCTTATTATTTTGAGATACGTTCCATCAATACCTGATTTATTGAGACTTTTAGCATGAAGGGGTGATGAATGTTACCGAAGGCTTTTTCTGCATCTATTGAGATAATCATGTGGTTTTTATCATTGGTTATGCTTATGTGATGGATTATGCTTAATGATTTGCATATGATGAACCAGCCTTGCATCCCAGTGATGAAGCTGACTTGATCGTGGTGAATAAGCTTTTTGATGTGCTGCTGGATTCAGTTTGACAGTATTTTATTGAGGACTTTTGCATCCATGTTCATCAGGGATATTGGCCTGAAATTTCCATTTTTTTGTTGTTTCTCTGCTAGATTTTGGTATCAGGATGATGCTGGCCTCGTAAAATGATTGGAATAGTTTCAGAAGGAATGGTACCAGTTCCTCTTTGTTCCTCTGGTAGAATTAAGTTGTGATTCTGTCTGGTTCTGGGCATTTTTTGGTTGGTAGGCCATTAATTGCTGCCTCAATTTCAGAACTTGTTATTGGTCTATTCCAGGATTTGACTTCTTCCTGGTTTGGTATTGGGAGGGTATATGTGTCCAAGAATTTATCTATTTCTTCTAGATTTTCTAGTTTATTTGCATAGAAGTGCTTACAGTATTCTCTGATGGTAGCTTGTATTTCTGTGGGATCAGTGGTGATATCCCCTTTATCTTTTTTATTGTGTCTATTTGATTCTTTGCACTTTTCTTCTTTATTAGTCAGGCTAGCGGCCTTTCTATTTTGTTAATCTTTTCAAAAAACCAGCTCCTGGATTCACTGATGTTTTGAAGCATTTTTCACATCTCTTATCTCCTTCAGTTCTGCTCTGATCTGTTATTTCTTGTCTTCTGCTAGCTTTTGATTTTTTTTTTTTGCTCTTGCTTCGCTAGTTTAATTGTGATGTTAGGGTGTTGATTTTAGATCTTTCCCACCTTCTTCTGCAGCCAGTATCATACGGAATGGGCAAAAGCTGAAAGCATTACCTTTGAAAACTGGTACAAGACAAGGATGCCATCTCTTACCACTCCTATTTAACATAGTATTGGAAGTTCTGGCCAGGGCAATCAGGCAAGAAAAAGAAATAAGTTGTATTCAAACAGGAAGAGAGAAAGTCAAATTGTCTCTGTTTGCAAATGACATGATTGTATATTTAGAAAACCTCATTGGCTTAGCCCAAAATCTCCTTAAGCTGATAAGCAACTTTAGCAGAATCTCAGGATACAAAATCATTGTGCAAAAATCACAAACATTCCTATACAACAATAATAGACAAACAGAGAGCCCAATCATGAGTGAACTCCCATTCACAATTGCTACGAAGAGAATAAAATACCTAGGAATATAACTATAAGGGATGTGAAGGACCTCTTCAAGGAGAACTACAAACCACTGCTCAAGAAAGAGAGGACACAAATAAATGGAAAAACATTCCATGTTCATGGATAGGAAGAATTACCATTGTGAAACTGGCCATATTGCCCAAAGTAATTTATAGATTCAATGCTATCACTGTCAATCTACCACTGACTTTCTTCACAGAATTAGAAAAGAACTACTTTAAATTTAATATGGAACCAAAAAAGAGCCCACATAGCCAAGACAATCCTAGGCAAAAAAACAAAAACAAACAAACAAACAAACATAAAACAAAGCTGGAGGCATCACCATACCTGACTTCAAACTATACTACAAGGCTATAGTAACTAAAACAGCATGATACTGGTACCAAAACAAAAATATAAACCAGTGGAACAAAACAGAGGCCTCAGAAATAATGCCACACATCAACAACCATCTGATCTTTGACAAACCTGACAATAACAAGCACAGGGAAAAGGATTCCTTATTTAATTAATGTTGTTTGGAAAACTGGGTAACCATATGAAGAAAACTGTAACTGGACCCCTTTCTTACACCTTATACAAAAATTAACTCAAGATGGATTAAAGACTTAAACCTAAAACACCAAAAGCAATGGCAACAAAAGCCAAAATTGACTTACAGGATCTAATTAAACTAAAGAGCTTCTGCACAGCAAAAGAAACTATCATCAGAGTGAACAGGCAACCTTAATAATGGGAGAAAATGTTTGCGATCTATCCATCTGAGAAAGGACTAATATCCAGAATCTACAAGGAACTTAAACAAATTGAAAAAAAAAATCAAAAAGTGGGTGAAGGACATGAACAGAGACTTCTCAGAAGAAGACGTTCATGTGGTCAACAGACATATGGAAAAAAGCTCATCATCACTGGTCATTAGAGAAATTGCAAATCAAAACCACAATGAGATACCATCTCACAACAGTTAGAATGGCAATCGTTAAAATGTCAGAAACAACAGATGTTGGAGAGGATGTGGAAAAACTGGAACACTTTTACACTGTTGGTGGGAGTGTAAATTCGTTCAACCATTATGGAAGGCAGTGCGGCAATTCCTCAAGGATCTAGAACCAGAAATTCCATCTGACCCAGCAATCCCATTACTGGGTATATACCCAAAGAATTATAAATCATTCTACTATAAAGACACATGCACACATATGTTCATTGCAGCACTGTTCGCAATAGCAAAGACTTGGAACCAATCCAAATGCCCATCAATGATAAAATGGGATAAAGAAAATGTGTCACATGTATACCATGGAATACTATGCAGTCATAAAAATAGATGAGTTCATGTTTTTTTCAGGGACATGGATGAAGCTGGAAACCATCATTCTCAGCAAGCTAACACAGGAACAGAAAACCAAACACTGCATGTTGTCACTCAAAAGTGGGAGTTGAACAATGAGAACACATGGGCACAGGGAGGGGAACATCACACAATGGCACCTGTCAAGGGGTGCAGGGGTAGGGGAGGGGTAGCATTAAGAGAAATATCTAATGTAGATGATGAGTTGATGTGTGCAGCAAACCACTATGGCATGTGCAAACCTGTGTAACAAACCTGCACATTCTGCACATATATTCCAGAACTTAAAGTGCAATAATAATAATAAAAAAACATCACAAAGAAAAAAAGAAATAGAGAAGTCACAAATGCATGTACCTTAAAGGAAAGGATAGAAATACCTGTTTCTGAAAATATTGTCTAGCAGAGGATACATAAGAAACATTTATCAATCAAATTTGTGATATCTATGTCTTTATTTGTAGAATGCCTACATTCTTGAATAAATGAGTAAATACGTAAATGAGGCCTTTAAAAAAGAATAAAGTATCAGGGAGTCTTCAGAGTAAAAACCTTAAAAGATTCATAAAAACTTGTTTTGTCATTGGAAATTTTAAAAGTAAATTTTATATTTTAAAATAGTTGTAGATTTGGAAAACATTTGATCCAGTGCAAGTCTTTTTATATATTGAGGCCCTTTATAGCTTCATTCCTCTGCCTGAAATTTTCTCCTATTTTATCCTTCAGTGACTGTCTCCATTTTATCATATATAACTAATGTAATTTACTGCAAAATGTGCTTAGAACAACATACATTTATTAACCTACAATTCTGGGAGTCAGAAGTCTAACATGGATCTCACTGGACAAAACTTAAAGTATCAGCAAGTTGGTATTTCTTTCTGGAGGCTATTGTAGAGAATCCACTTCCTTTCCTTTTGGAGCCTCTAGGGGATATCTGTGTGCCTTGGCATTATGGATATAAAAATGTGCTGTAGATAAATCATGATTGAAGGAGAAGATACAAGAAATATTTAAAATTTGAAATTCACGAAGTCAAAAGATTTATTAAACATTATATATTATTATGCAATGTCTGTTTTATGCTTACATTATTATTCATGAAATATATAACACATTTTATATTTATATCCTGTTTTAATGGACACTAGTCAATATATTTTATAGAGTTAATCATATCATTTTAAACTTAAGGAACGCTCTTATTTGTATCATATATTATACTCCCAAGCACAAACAAATTTTATAATAGAAATGGCAGCTTGAGAATATATAATATATGTAAAAAATAAAAGCTACTAAGTTTCTATTGACAATTTAAAGAGGAAACATTTAGTGAACAATTAATTCATTACAATATAAGAACATTATGGAAATCTCTTTAATTTTTATAATCTAAGGCAATTGGGTCAATAAAAATGTATCAACATATTAAATTTGTTATATCTTAATCTTATTCACCTACATAAAAATTTACATTATTTAGATTCCTAGATAAGCACTAAAATAAAGTTTCTCAAAAGTTCTTTAAACTTTTTAAATTGAATTTGCTTTTAAACATTTAATGTCTTCTATAGTACAAAGAATAATATGTGCCTCTAATGTGTATATTTTTTAGCCCTAATTTATTTTATTTTTACTTGTTCAGTGAGATGTAGATAAAATCCTCACAAATTAATCTCATGTAAGTATTAAAATGGAAAAACAATGTCAATTTGTAATGTTTGTTTTCCTCTTTTACCAAGATCTAAGGAAATATATAAAGTCGATTTGGTTATTGAAGATTCAGCAGAATAGGATTGGAAACTAATTTCTTTGGATTGCAGTATTTTTTTTTTTAATAGCCTTTCCTTCATAATTAAACGTATCTTGGAGAACTTAATTGTGTAGGAAAGGTATAACTTTGGTCAAGACATTCTGAAATTCTATTGTTTAACTTGTCCTGCACTTTTGTATCAAGTTACACAATCTAAATCTCTATTGCACTGACAGTAAGATAAACAATGCCGGCCCAAAACATTGTCTACCTTCTCCTTCAGCTATCAAATGGCCAAAGATAATCAAAATGAACAGAATAGAGAAAGACTGTAGATTAAGGACCCCTGGACTTTTACTAGTAGATAATGCAATTTAGGAAGAAAAGTGATCACTTTATGGTGAAGTTGAACTTCATGCAGCAAGTTGGATAAATTGTTTTCATTCCAGGCAGTTTGAGATAATGCAGTATTCAGGTCTGAATGGCATAATTACTAAATATGTTCTGAGCTGTCAGGAAATCCCTAGATCAATCACCAAAAGATATGGCTGGATCTACTTCTATTTAATTCCACCT
The DNA here is from genome assembly GCF_001698545.2 of Rhinopithecus bieti. Taxonomy (NCBI): domain Eukaryota; kingdom Metazoa; phylum Chordata; class Mammalia; order Primates; family Cercopithecidae; genus Rhinopithecus; species Rhinopithecus bieti. The sequence continues at coordinate 3,299,632 of NW_016809462.1, forward strand.
GGGGTAAAAATCACAACAGTAAAATCTACAAAGATTAAAAAATAGCAATAACTAAAATGAAGGAAGTTAAATAATGAGTACAGGTGCTCAATATCATCTTTTAACTAGTGGAAATTTTAAATTTATAAATATAAACTGAAATCATATTGAGATTTACCATCATACAACTCTGATTTACCATCACACATCTCACAGCTGTCATATAAAATCAAGATTAAAAAAGAGTAAATGCTATTTTGTAACATAAAATATAAATTGACTTTTAAACCAAAGGCATTCACAATATTTGATGAAAATTAATTATTTTTAATTTTAACAAAGTTTTATAATAGATTATTTTAAAAGTAAGAATAGATAAGAGAAAAGATAGAATCTTTGCCTTACCTAAAATTTTCCCTACATTTCTAACATGTAAGCAGATGAGAAGAAGGTGTAAAGGCATTGGGCATCTCTGGATACAGACAGAATATGAAAAAGAATGTCATGCATTTACTCTAACACTTGATTTATAATAGTTAAACCAGAAAATGTACAGAATACACAAAATGTCATTTTACTACCCAAAGATATTTTCCATATGTGGTAAATGTAAAACAAAAACAAAACAAACAAAAAACCATCATCCATTACAAATGGGAAGCCTAAATACTACATTACGACTTTATTTTATATGCACAACTTTCTCTAATGGTTTAGGAAAGTTTTAGAGGAAAAGATATTATGCTCATAAAGAATCTGTTTCACTTGCTGAGCAGATTCAATCTTCCCCTTACATGGGGCAACCAAGTTTAAATGTTTCATCAGCAATTCAATCTAATTCAACAAAAACGAAACTCATCATTTTCTTCCCAATAGTCCCGATCCATCTCCATGCTTCCTGTTTTGTTTAATGGTATCATCATTCACCAAATCAACAATTTCAAGATCTTAGACCCTTCATTAATTTTCCTTCTCTTTCATCGTGTCAGCAAATCCTATTGGTTTTATTTTGACAAAGTATTTAACTTTCTTTTTCTTTCCATTAAAAGAGCAACATCAGGGCCAATGTTAAAACATGTTTGCACTGTCACAGTATTTTTGTACAGACTGACTTCCTTTAAAAAATCTCTTTTTCTGGTCTACCCTAAGCATTGCTGCCTCAGCAAAATTATAATTCATCTCTAAATATGATTAGGTTTATCAGTTAAATTTGAAATACAGCTGTGTGTGTAAAGAGTCCTGTAATAACATTTAAAAATGAGTTTAGACATTTCTTTTTTGCCTCTAACTGGGATGGTGTGATGACACTTCTGGAAGTTATCCAGGGACTCTGCCTCTTTCTATCCTCTTTATTCACTCTCCCAAGCATCACTCAAGATGGCTTGCTACTGTAAATGTGGTACAAGGTAAAAATGGAGGAGGAAGTTAAAGGGTAAGGATAAGTATTGAGCACATCATTTCACAACATATCTCATTAGCTTAATCTCAGTAATGTATAAGCTTACCTAGATTCACAGACAACTGGGTAGTTAAACCAACTTTAGGCAGTCGTTCCTGCCCAGCATTCCTGCCAATTTATCTATCAGACGTCTTTTTGTTGTTGTTGTTTGTTTGTTTTCGAGATGGCATCTCACCCTGTCACCCAGGCTGGAGGGCAGTGGTGAGATTTTGGCTCACTCCAACCTCCACCTCCTGAGTTCAAGTAATTCTCCTGCCTCAGCCTCCTGAGTAGTTGGGATTACAGGTGTGTGCCACCATACATAGTTTTTGTTTGTATTTCTAGTAAAGACAGGGTTTCACCATGTTGGCCAAGCTGGTCTTGAACTCCTGGCCTCAAGTAATCCACCTGCCTTGGCGTTCCCAAGTGCTGGGATTACAGGCATGAGCCACAGCAGCTGGCCTCTAACAGACATCTTTGATCATGTTGGTAGGTTTTTCTTACTGCTGCATTGCACTCTGAAGCTCTTCCTTCCCTCCCTTTCTCATTTCCTAAATGTCATACGGAATCCACAATTGAAGCCTCTCTCAGCATTCTGTGATCTCTCTCCACTCTATTCTTCACAGGCTCTTCCCCTCAATAGTTTTGCATGAATAATTCCATTTTCCTATCTGCTTCCCAGAAAACTAACTTAAATCAATGATTCTAATAGCATGATAATGAAAGAGAGAATATTAGAGAAACATCGACTCTCTCAGTTATGAGTCACGAGGTCTCAACATATGACCCAGCCATCCCACTACTGGGTATATACCCAAAGGATTATAAATTCGATTCTACTACAAAGACACACATGCCCACACTTATCGTTCTATTGCCCGGCACTATTCGACAATACAAAGACTGGACATCAACCCAAATGTCCATCTGTGCAGACTGGATTAAGAAAAATGTGGCACAATATACACATGGGGAAATACTATGCAGCCATAAAAAAAGGGATGAGTTTGTTCCTTTTTAGGGACATGGATGCAGCTGGAAACCATCATTGTTTAGGCAAAGCTATCACAAGAAGAGAAAACCAAACACCGCCAATGTTCACATCATAGGTGGGAACTGAACACTGCAGATCACCTGGACTCGGGGAAGGGCGAAACATCACACACTGGGCCTATCATGGGGAAAGAGGGGAGGATGGGGAGGGATTGCCTTGGCGAGTCTTACATAATATAAATGATGAATTTGCATGTGCCTTACCAGCTTGATGGGTGCCAGCACAACCAACGATGGCATAAGCTAGTACATATGCTAACAACCTTCGCACGTTGATGCACAATGTACCTTAGAACTTAAAGTTATATAATTAAAAAAAAAGAAATTTTGGAAAAAAAACCAGCTCTATATTAATCCCTAAAAAAAACTCTTAGATGAATATTGGCATTAAAAACTGCATGAATAAACAGCCTGCAACTTTAGGAAGGAATCCAACTTCAAGGGATGTGAAGGACCTCTCAAGGAGAATAACTACAAAAACCGTTGCTTCAATGAAATGTAAAAGAGTCCACAAACAGATGGGCGGAAGTAACATTTCCTTCTCTATGGATAGGAAGAATCAATATCGTGAAAATGGGCCTTACTGACGCAAAGGTAATGTAGTTCAATGGCTCATCTCCGTTAAGCTGAACGAATGGACTTTCTTCCAGAATTGGAAAAAACTACTTTTAAAGTCATATGGAACATAAAAAGAGGCCCACAATTGCCAAGACAATCCTAGCCAAAACACCAAAAGCTGGAGGCATCACACTACCTGACTTCACAACTTATACTACAAAGTACAGTAACCAAAACAGTATGGTACTGGGTACGCAAAACAGAGATATAGAACCAGATGGAACAGAACAGACGCCCTCAGAAATAATAGCACAATCTACAACCACTCTGATATTTGACAAAACCTGACAAAACAAATGGGGAAAGGATTCCCTTATTTAATAAATGGGTGCTGGGAAAGCTGCGTAGGCCATACAGTAGAAAGCTGAAATGGTCCTTCCTTACATCTTATACAAAAAAATTAATCAGAGGATTAGAGACTTAAATGTTAGACCTAAACCTGTAAAACCCTAGGAAGAAAACGCAGGCAATAAACATTGAGGACATAGGCATGGGCAAAGGACTTCAGACTAAACACCAAAAGCAATGGCAACAAAAGCCAAAATGACAAATGTGATAATAAGTAAACTAAAGAGTCTGCACAGCAAAAAAACTAACCGACAGAGAGAATAGGGAACCTACAAGAAATGGGAGGAAAACTTTTGCAATCTACTCGTCGACAAAGGGCTAAAATATTCCAGACCTACAAAGAACTACAAACACAATACAAGAAAAGAAATAAACAACCCCATCAAAAGTGAGCAAAGGATATGACAGACACTTCTCAAAAGAAGGACATTTATGCAGCCAACAGACACATGAAAAATGCTCCATCATCACTGGCCATCAGAGAAATGCAAATCAAAAACCACAATGAGATACCATCTCACACTTAGTTAGAATGGCGATCATTAAAAAGTCAGAAGACAACAGGTGCTGGAGAGGATGTGGAGATAATAGGAGAACAGTTTCACACTGTTGGTGAGACTGTAAACTAGTTCAACCATTGTGTAAGACAGTGTGGCGATCTCAGAATGAACTAGAAATACCATTTGATGCAACCATTTCATTAGTGGGTATATGACAAAAGGGTTATAAATCTTGCTGCTATAAAGACACATGCACACCATGTTTATTGTGGCACTATTCACAATAGAAAGACTTGGAATCAACCCAAATGTCCATCTGTGACAGACTGGATTAAGAAAATGTGGCACATCCACACCATGGAATACTATGCAGCCATAAAAAAGGATGAGTTCGTGTCATTTATAGGGACATGGATGCAGCTGGAAACCATCATTCTCAGCGAACTATCTCAAGAACAGAAAACCAAATACCGCATGTTCTCACTCGTAGGTTGGAATTGAACAATGAGATCACTTGGACACAGGAAGGGGAGCATCACACACTGGGTCCTATTGTGGGGAGGGGATAAGGGAGAGGGATGGCATTGGGAGATATGCCTAATGTAAATGATGAGTTGATGGGTGCAACGCACCAACATGGCACATGTATACATGTGTGACAAGGCTGCACGTTGTGCACATGTACCCTAGAACTTAAAGGATAATAAAAATAAAAAATATGTATCTCTAGAACTTAAAGCTGAAATCTGCAAATCTGTTTGTGTGCTGAATCTATCTTTTCTTTCTGTGAAATAAACGCCATACTTTGTTACTTTTTTATATATGTTAGTCGTATGTTTCAGACATATTTTCAGGATGATGCATCAGAATATCTGGCAGTGAATTTCTGATGCTTTTGGCTGTGTGTTATGATGTGAGATTTAATATGTTGTTACTGTAAGTTTAGGAGTTTCCCTACAGTTAATAAATGTGCTCTATTTTTCCATTTATGTTCAGAAAGTTATTCTGACTGTCCTAAGTGATATGTTCAAGGAGACTATTACTATATTTACAGTTATTGAATGCTACAAGTTTCAAGTTTTTGTTGCATCATTCATTTTCTTTTGGTTCCTTAAGTTTCTCAAGTTACCCTTTTCTGAGGAAAATTATTCTAGAGGAACCTAAAAAAGGATACAAAATCTGAAACTACTTAGGAGTATAACCTTGGTGCCTTCTGATAAACTCAGTGTATCAGAAAAGAAAGCAGCCATGTAAGAGGCTAACTTAAGTAGAAGTGCTAGAAATATCTTTCTGTATTAACTTGCAATAAAAGGCACCATTCACATCAGGGGGAAATGTAGGAGGAAGAGGTAATTTTTGCTGAAAATTAGGGCAATGTTGGTCGACTTTTATTAAAAGCTTTTTATAAGCTTTCATAAAGATTGCCTTTTGCTAGTTTTGCAATTATGGTATTATAGTTTATATGTTAACTGGTCATATATATGAAAGTCTTCTGCATAAATATGAAGGACTAGGATTAATCTGATGCTTTTACTTAGGATATAAATAGTTGAAATCTAGAATGAAAGGTTAAAGAGGAAATACTACACAATCTTTCTTAAAAGTAAAATGCTTTTATTGTGGCAACAGTCTTTGGTTTAGCATCACATTATTCTGTGATGTCTTTTAACTTTTGAAAAGAGGTATCATTTGTAGAAAATTTTGATTTGGGTTAAATTTAGGTTTTCAAAACTGTAAATGTTGTCTTTTCTATATTTTTATGAAAAAGCGGTAGAAAATTACTTTTGTAGAAAATGAGCTATTTAAATATTAAAATGTATGTATGTTGTGAGTTTAAGGAGCCTGTAATTACTTGCCAGTTTTACAAAACCATCTGTATTCAATGGTTATAAATAAATTCTCAAAAAATCATTTCAAAGGCTGCCTACAGAATATTACCATTTGACAGATAGAGTTAATAAATTACCAATCAGACACATTTTATAATGTTTGTGTCTGTAAACGTAATGTTAGCAGTTGAAGAATGTGATTGAGAAAAGAATGTGTTACATAGGTTGCATCACTTGCAGTTAAATAAAACTCACATTTTGTGCTTACAAGCTTAAAAAATAGTATTACTAATTTAAAATTTTATAAACTGCTCCTCCTCAACATTAAGACACAAACAAAAACTGGAATTTTTATTCTGAAAATACACTATAAAGAGGAAGAAAAGACATGTTTGTACACTGGCTGGAAGAAAATATTTGCAAACTATATATCCTACAGAGCACCTGTATTTAGACGTTATAAATAACTCTCAAAATTAGGCAGAAAAATATAAACAGTCCAATTAAAAATTGAGCAAAAGATGTGAGTCAACATTGGAATGAATAGGATATATAGATCTTAAATAAACACATAAAACGATGTTCATGACAGATGAAAAAGCATGATCAGGTAATATTACACAAATATCAGAATAGCTGAAGTAGAATGTAACAATCTCACCAAAAGCTGGAGAGGACATGGAGAACCTGAACGTGTAAAATGGCTCAGCCACATTGCAAAAGATAACAGCAAGTTTTCTGAAAGTTAAACAAGCACTTATTACACAATCTGGTTCTTATTATGCTCAAGCCACAAACAACAAAAAGTTTCCATATTTTGTCACTTCCTTGATTTCCTTTATGTAAAATATATTGTTTGTAAATGTTAAATAGCACAATACTGACACATTATGAACTATTAAAAATGCTTTAAAATTGTGTAATCTATCTATCTAGAAATTAGAAAATTCCTCATAAAACTTCACACATTCTGTATTGTTGCCAATACAATCATTCAAATATAGAAGAGACAATGAGTTATTTTTATTTATCTGAATTCCATAGTTAAGGATCAAACTGACACCTTCACTGATTAAAGTGATCTTTATATCTTACACAGGTCAAAAAATTGTCCTTTTATTCCTTCATTGGTTTTGTGAAATTTTTATGAAGATAATTTTAAGCATGTATATATTTCACTTAATACATGCCTACAAATGCTTTGGGAAAAAATCAGTTTCCTCAGTCTTTGAAAGTTCATGATATATTTGAATCTATGTCAATAATGTAATTGCCAATAATATATATTATGGCATACTTAATGTTACTTGAGTGATGTTAAATTTATTATCAGTTTTTTTGTATTATAGACAACAAATAGCTCCCCTAATTTGACAATATTATCTTTTAAAATACTTCATTGTCTAAACTTTGCTGTGTTGAGGCTAGCATAAAATAAGTGTTTGGGCAAGTTGTAAGTTGGTGAATGCACTAGGTTTTTTTTTTTTTTTTTTTTTTTTCTACTTGCAAAATAAGCACTTCTTTGAAATTAAAAAAAAGGATAAATTCAGGACTTTTATGATAATTTGGTAAATATATGGAAAGCATTGAGTATAGTGGATTTAAAAATTCTATACAAATACACAAAATGTATTGTATTATATCATATGAGGATTTATAACCCAAAGCCTATGGTGGGATATAATGCACTGACATTAGAATTTGATTTCAGATATTATAAAATAAGAAAGAAAACACGTATCTTCTTATTTTAATAGAATTATGTATTCACCTCATCCAAATGTTTCGTCAGATTTAAGGTAAGAGATCCTTTATATACAACTGTTTCACTCAACTGAAATGTATTTTCTGAATAACGCAAACCTTATTATAACTAATATGGTACCTGGAATAGAATACGTAGTCACTAAGTGTTATCAGATATGACACAGTATTTTACAACTGTCAATTCTGAATTATTCACAAAATGATAAAAGCAAAATTCAGTGATCTAGTTAATTAAAGAAATCAAAATTTCTAAATACAAACAGAACAGTTCTGAAGGAATTGAGTTTCACTTAAACTGAATAGCATTGCTGTTAGAATGAAACCAGTAACAATTGGTTATTAACCTTGAAAACTGGATAAATACAGTGTTGACTAAACAGAGTATACTGCTATTGAGCTGCAAAATGTTACCCATGACCCTTTGCTTCTTAGTGAAATTTAAGGTATGGATTTATATTTTTAAACTCTGATATTGTTTGGGATTTAGTCACCTTAGAGACTGCTTCTCTAGCCTAGCCAGAAAAGGGATCACTTGAGGATATTTGCTTCCAGCTCAGAAAACTTAAGAAAATGAATAACAGAATTTCTTTTGAAATATACTCGTGGTTCAAAATCTGTACTATAAAAGGCATCAATAATATAATATAAATGCCACATCATCAACATCTGTGTATCACTCTTAATAAAATAGCCCACATTTATTGAATGCATATTATGTGACCTGTAGTCTCTGGAGGCCTTAAGAAGATTAGCTCTCTTAATTTTCATTAATTAATTAATTAATTAACCATTAAGTCAAGACTATGGCCTCTCTTTCGGATAGGAGAAAATTAAACTTGTTGAACATATATTCAGGGATGGAACTTCTGGTCTATTCCAAAGCATGTGTTCTCAGCAAACATCTTTTCTTGCCTCTTATATCTGTATGCCTTACATCTTTTATCTCTGATGTCTGTACTGGAGAGAGGTTACCTTGGTTGTCACAAAATACACAGTGATTAAATGTATGTGTAACAGGGACACTGTTCTTACAATCACTTGAAATCATCGGGAAATTTATAAATGACTCTTGTCAGTCTCAACTTAGTGAGAAGTGGTGTTTTGCATGCAGTTATCCTCAAAACACAAACCTACAAGGTTTCCAACTATTTTTACTCACAATTTAGGGTTTCAGGACTTTCCAAGACTTTATATAAGCACTGAAATAGGCAATTGTGAAGTGGGAGGTTTACATGATTGGGATATATTGGATATTTCACGCATCTATTTTTGATGCTCCCAGATGCTGGATGTTAAGAGTGTTCATAGAAACAAAATTTCTACAGCCTTAATACGTCCATTGTATTAAAATGTAAGTTTTATATTTAGCTTCCATATTTTTCAGCATATTTTGGAATTCACCGTGATACAACATATAATGAGTAGATTTTCCTTTTAATAAAAATAAGATGAAGTATTATAAACTATAGATACCCATAATTAAGACTACTCATCAAGAGGTGATTAATAATGTATTTCATTTTTCATACTTCCTCCCTTCTTTCCTCCCTCCTGCCTTCCCTTTCTTCATTTCTTTATTTTTTCTTTCCTTTCTCTCTCTCTTCATCTCTCTCTCTGTTCTTCGTTCTCTCTTTCCTTTTTTTCCTACTATCTATCTATCTATCTAGCTAGCTAGCTAGCTAGCTATCATCTACTTACCTACCTACTGATTTGTTTTCTATTTATCATCACTACCTAACTACACAACTTCAAGCCAGAATTGTGATTGGAAATATAATCTTTAGAAGTGAGATTAACCATTACAAAAAATATTTCCTAAATTCTTGTCTAACTATAATATTTTGCCTTATATGTAGACCTTCAACTATTATGAAAAAGAGGTAACTCCAAATTTATATCAATTTATAAGAATAATCAGAATATTTTCCTGGTTCAATAAGAAAATGCATCAGAATTCTAAGAAAATATTTAAATATTGTTTTACATAATTTCAGAATAAACAATATACCTGCTTTCTCTCACATATTATGAAATCCTTCCACTGTAAAAGTATATCAAATTTTCAATAAGTTTCATGATATACATTTTTATTTTAGTAAAAACATAGCCAGCTATCTTGAAATAAGAGCTCTTTAATAGCAAGATTTCTTTTACATATGGCTTAATTATTGATTGGTAACTTTTTAATATTTTAATATACTAAGGGTTGCTATAAAATATATGTAATATAGAAATTAATATGGACATGTATATAAGTTTGTAGCCTAATTCAATAAATATGCAAGAGTTTTACTCAGTTTTAAATGTGTAATTAGACGAACGTGTCATGGTCAATGCACACTAAAAAATTTCAAATTATTTTTGCATTATGAGCCAAGTTACACTCTCAGAAATTTTGTATGGAATCTCTAAATGCTGTCTAATAGTTGTTATTTTCATATTTTAAATTTGACAATAATTTGGTTATAAAATGTATCTCATTTTGGTCCTAATTTGAATTTTTCTTATTGTAAATGAAGCATATATTTTTAAAGTATATATTGCTCACAGAACTATTTTAGTTATGAGTTTATGTTAAATTTTACTATGTTGTTTTTCTGTATCTATTAAAATTATCTACTTCTTTAATCATTTAATTTCTTAATGGATTCAGTGACATTTTTAATATGTGTGCTTGCCCAATTTATCATTTTAGCATAAACCAAATTTGAGAACAACATATTTCTTCATTCAAGCGCATTATTTTCTAACACTTTTCTTGTTTCAGTTTGCTAATATTTTGTTTGCAATTTTGCATTTTTGCCTATAAGTGAGTTATGGACATAAATGTCCTTCCTTCTTCTGCCTTTGTGTTCTTTTAATAATAAAGATGTGGTTTGTGGAATAAGTGGAATAATATACCTTTTTTCGTAAAGCCATTTGTTAACAATATTTTATTTGTAGGAGATTTTACAGCTTCTTCAATTTCTTCAGTAGTTAAATGAATTCAGTGGTTCTAATTATCTCTGAGTCAGTCATGTTCATTGTTATTTCCTAGTAAATTGTCCATGTTATCAAAGTTTCTACATTTTTTTGGCAGAAACTTCATAGCTTTATGTGTAATAAGGCCACTGTTAAATTAATTTTTAAAATAATTTTAAATATGGTCATAACTTAGAATGTTGTGGTGGTTAATTTTACATATCAACTAGGCTGGGCCACAGTGCTCAGATATGTGCCCAGATATTACTCTGGATGCTTCTGTGAGGGTGTTTTTGAGTGAGATTGACATTTTAATTGGTGGAATGGGTAAAGCAGATTGCCTTCCATAATGTGGGTGGGCCCCATCAGTTGAAAGCCTGAATAGAACAAAAGAATGTCCTTCTCTGAGCAAGAGGGAATTGTAGAGCAGATAGCCTTCATTGCCTCTCCCCAAAACTCCAGCCTGCCTACCCACCATACAGATTTTGAACTTGCCAGCCTCCACAATTGCATGAGTCAATTTCTTAAAATACATAAATAAATAAATTTATTATATATAATATATAATAAATATAAAAA
>NW_016809462.1:3311535-3315729 GCF_001698545.2 Rhinopithecus bieti
ATATATATTATATCAAATATATTATATATATTTATGCTATGGGTTTTCTTTCTCTGGAAAACTCCAACTAAACAGGTGTCTTCTTTTTTGTGTTATCAATTTTCACATGTGCTATAAAATTCTTGATTGATTACATGAGATGTATTTCTATTTTATTAGGCTTCTTGAAAGAAAAGAATATGGTTTGCCTTTAAAGCCCAAGACAAAGATTACAAAGCCGACCCTGAATTTCAAGGGGACGCATACAGGGTGGTAAAGATGTGTGTAAAAAATAATAAATGAGCAAAGAAAGGTTTACAGCAATAATCCATTTTAAAAATCTAGCAAATTACTTAGTAGACATCTGCTAGGTTGGGTATGAGAGAGTAACTCAGCTCAGAATTGTCCACGGAAGAGAGAACTGATGATGAAACTATATACTCAGCTTCCTCCTTTTTCTTATTTCTGATGAATTACCATTAAGTGTTCAAGGACGTAGCAACACCAGATTTAATGGTTGCACTGTCGGTCTGATCAGGAAATCCTTTTAGTTCCCTAATAATGTAGTATTTTGTTCAAGTCCAAGACTGGAGAGAAGACTGTATCAGAGTGGGACCCCAAAGAAAAATTAAAGAAGAAGGCATTCAGAGGAAAGGAAGCTACACAGACACACGCAACTTTGCCTGATTCAATCTACTTCTTATGCCATTTGGATGCCTTTATGACCTCTCATTTTATCTTAGTTGTATATTACCTATATTTTTCTTGTGTTAATAAAGTCACTCCTACTTCATCACTGAGAAGGCAAATGTAAGTATAATAAATCAGAGTCTTCCACTTCCTTCAAGTGTCATTGCCTAGGAAACTTAGTAATTAAGAGTCTCATCATTAGCTCTCACTTTGGCTAGTCTGTTTTGTTTGTTTGGTAGAGTGATCAAGTTCATTTTTCCCAAGGAGTCTGATCCTTTAGTTGCATCCTGGATAGTCATTACCATATGTGTGTTTCAATAATCTCCAAATTACAGTCATACTCTTTGTACTGATTGCCTTAGCCAATATAACTCCTTTTTGGCCTGTAGGAAAATTGAAATGAGGTAATCAAATCCCTAATTTGTAGACACAACTTCCAATTTAGTAGAATGTCCTATTATGTCTCCTAGCAGAAATGTTTCTCATTTCTGGTTCGAGGGAACCAGATGAGATGAACAAGATGTCAAAAATGGGTAACTGAGTGTGATTCTGATAGAAATCATTTCTATACTTCCTCAACTACCTTGACTCCCAGAGGCATGTACTGTAGCTACAGTAAATGGTTCTGTACTTTGGTTTGTTGTTGTTGTTGTTGTTCAAGGTATTTAGCAGATCCAAGAAGAGTGTTCCATAAACTGACAGTACTTTCCAAGAACATAACTTAGCTGAGGGTTAACATTCTACTCTAATGTTGCATCAGGGTAACTGTTTTCAAGACATAGGGTTCATATTAAGACCTGTGGAGGTGAGTTCAGTGCTACACATTGGTTTCAGTCAATAGTTGTACAAAACCACATTGAACTAGGCACCTGAAGGCAATAAACTTTGGTGTTAACGAAGACACTGTAAACAGAGAGGGTAAACCCATATTTGGAGTAGATAACAACTCTGTTAAGGACAAATTACTGCTTTTTCTGTGTTGGGACTAGTCTGATATAATTGCTCTTTTTCAGCAATTTATGGGACTAGCTGGTCCCATAAGAATGGTACCATTTTGAGATCCAGTATCTGTCTCTGCTATCATGTTAGAAATTTAAAAATGGGAGTAACCAAATAAGCCTTACTGGAAGAAATTTTATATTTTTGTATCTAAATATTCTCCATAACTGCCACCATGATCTATCTGTTCATGGGGTTGTAAAAGGCTTATATAGAGGTTGTTTGACATTCAAATAGATGATCCTCACAGATGATTCTGCAGAAGATTCTTTCTTGGAGGCATTACTGTAAATAAAAAATCTTCATAGTTCATACCTCTCTCATAGGTACATAATAAATTTATTCTCTGACACTTATCAATTGTTCCATCTTGTATACTACAGACCTCAGTGAAATGGCCTTGAAATCATTCATAATACTGAAATTAATGTAAATGAAAACCCTAAACTACTTGTAATGCATACAATGTAGATAGAAAATCTATTCATCATAGCTCTTCTCATTGTGAAGTTTTTTTTTAACTATTATATTTTTAGGTCATTCATAAAAGGGACTATTATGCATCTGCATTAATCATCTAATTAATACACACACATTGTGAAGACTCATTTGTGAACCAGCCTGAAGTTTCTTCTTTTCTGTAAATTGGCATTAGGAGAGCATTCATAAAGCTCCAGGTATAGATCACAGTTAGGTAACAGTGTGGCAGAGGCAGTTGTCATGGGAATCTGTTCCTGGGCTTTCTGCAACTACTTAAGTCAGAGTTAAATGATGAATTGCCTTTGTACAAATATGACTTAATAACATGGCTGATGAGATAAAACTCAGTTCATGATGAGCAGCTTTCGGTCTCAGCAATAATTTATGACCCTGGTTGGGAAGTCATTCACATCTAGGACCTGGTAGCACCGCAGATACTATAAGCAAATAGTAGTCCTCTGACACAGAATGCATATACTTTTCCTCAAACTCTAAAAATCTCTGTAATTCCCATTAGGCCTTGACAATTATATACATATCATGGTATCTTACTAAATATGCTACATTATACAACACAAGAAACAGAATAATTTCACCATATCCTGGAACTGTGACAGAGATCTCTTTGCACTTGGTCATTACTTAAACTTGGCAACATTCCAGGTAAATCAGTGAATAAGTTGGAGCAGTATTTTAAGTGTAGTCAACGTTGTTTCAAAATTTAGAGTTGTCTACTAAGACCTAGGTTTCATTCACAGTGATTGGATGTGCAAGGAGCAGGGAACTGCTCTTTATCTTACAGGATTTGTACCAGCATGTCCTTGATGTCTAGATAAAAGGTGTCCATGTAAAAGGACATATAAAATGACACAAAAACTTTATTAAGGTTATACATCTGTCTTATATGGCATCTAGAGAACCTGACACGTCCAATTTCACAGATTTCTTTAGTTTGAAGTCATCGCTATAACTAATTTCTGGTATCTGATGTTGATTGTCAAGGTCATAAGTGCTCCTCTCTAAACTATTATGCAGGGCATGAGAAAATTGACATACACCTGAAATAAAACCATTAAGGTAGATTGTTGTTCTTGCCATATAACCATATGAAAAAAAATGGTATGTTCACGTGCATGTATGTGTGTGTATGTGTGTTTCTTCTTAATGAATAATGAAACCAAAAAATACATTCCCAAAGTCCCAATGACAATGGCTACAACACACTTTTTAAGTTAAAGTCTCACATGTAGAAATAGCAGTTTCACAACCAAGCTACCACCTGGTTAAGCACACAAGGGTTCATAATTATCTGTTATTTTCCACCATGGTTCTGCTAAGGCCATCTAAGAGAACTGAATGGAGGCCAGGCATGGTGGCTGATGCCTGTAATCCCAGCACTTTAGGAGGCCAAGGTGGGTGGATCACCTGAGGTTAGGAGTTCAAGACCAGGCTGACCAACATGGTGAAACCTCGTCCCTACTAAAAATACAAAAATTAGCCTGGTGTAGTGGTGCATGCCTGTAATCCCAGCTACTTGGAAAGATGAGGCAGGAGAATCACTTCAACCCAGGAGGTGGGGGTTGCAGTGAGCTAAGATTGCACCATTGCACTCCAGTCTGGGCAATAAAGTGAGACTCCATAAAGGAAGGAAGGAAGGAAGGAAGGAAGGAAGGAAGGAAGGAAGGAAGGAAGGAAGGAAGGAAGGAAGGGAAGAAAGGGGGAGAGAAAGAAAGAAAGAAAGAAAGAAAGAAAGAAAGAAAGAAAGAAAGAAAGAAAGAAAGAAAGAAAGGAAGGAAGAGAAAGAAAGAAAATAACAATTTCAAAACCAAACTACCACCTGTTTAAGCACACAAGGATTCATATTTATTTGTCATTGTCCATCATGGTTCTGCTAAAGACATCTAAGAGAATTGAATGGAGGGAAGGAAAAGAAAGAAGGAAAGAAGGAAAGAAGGAAAGAAGGAAAGAAGGAAAGAAAGAAAGAAAGAAAGAAAGAAAGAAAGAAAGAAAGAAAGAAAGAAAGAAAGAGAGAAAGAAGAAAGAAAA
>NW_016809462.1:3317795-3319632 GCF_001698545.2 Rhinopithecus bieti
TTTTTTTTTTTTTTCATTTAGTCTGCTGAAATCCTGAGGGCTTGAACAAAAAACAATTTCCTTTAAAATGGGTTTCAATTGCATCTGCTAATTTACAAGGAACATTGCTAACTTGGGAAACTATCTTAAATTTTACTCTTGTTCATCATATGATTTCTATCATTAAATACCTACTACTCATTTGAACTTCAGATTCCAGTGGAATCCATAATTTTAAATACCCAGGATTTATTATTATTAACCAATGGCCAAAGCAGAAAATAATGATTTCTTGTGACCTCTTCTTGCTGATAGGTATATTTTTTGACTCTTGTTTTGCTCAGCGTTTGGCTCCCAATGAGGGTCGACACTTAATATGTGTCTCAGATTCAGTTCCACAACTTAATAGAAGTGCATACTTTATCTGATTTTTTCTAAACTGATAACGAATTTGCCTAGAAAACAAAATCAACTTTCTTCATTGAGTAGCATCACTTCTTTGATTATGAGTCACCTTTAGCTGTTTTCGTTGTCTTATGTTCTATTTCTGTGGCAGGAGCACTTGGTCCCTTAACTTACTTTCTTGCAATCTTAGCAATATATCAACCCTTACATTGATTGCATTTTATCTTGTCTCTAGTTGTATTATAGACTGCATCCCTTCAGAAACCTACTTAATTATACTTTATAATAAAAATGATATTTTCAAAAGTTATGTTTTACCACTTATAACCACTTTAAGTTTAATAAAATATAATGAAATGATGAAGTAGAAAATACAACATAATTTTTTGAAGAAAAATATATCTATATATGCTTTAAATTTCTTAAATCATGAAGGCTATATATGGAGTCTCTGACTCCTGGTCCTACTCACTAGGTAGTACTGGTATGTTATATTTTCAGGAATTCAATCGATCTTCATGCCATGAGTCTTCCTAAATTATTCTATCAAGCAATTCAATAACTTCCTAGCATTCCTACAGTAAATACAGTTGTTTGATTAAACCATAATATCCCTTCCTTTCACTTCAAATAACTCCAATTTTGATGAGGTTAAATTTTACCATAGAAAATATAGGTATCCCACAGACTTATGTGTGGCAAATTGGAAACTAATTATACATTCTTCATTAGAAATCCTGGTTGAGCTAAGTTATTCTACTTGCTAATGATTTTTTTTTTCAGAGGTGGGGGAATAACAACATAATAAAATCCATAGTATACAGAAACATAAAGAAATTTGCTTTTGGAAAATTTCTTCCTCTGTATTCAGTAATGCTGTGCAGGTACATTTCTTGCTCTACCATTAATGTGAAGGAGAAAGCAAGTAATCTAAATCATTTTTAGCATTAACTCTACAGCCCCATATGGAGCTAATTTTAGGATAATGACAATACTGTGGCCAGCACAGCTTGGAGTTAGTGACACCTGACCCTTTGTAATGTTAATGAGCTGCTAAATTGACAATCCAGAAGACAGCCTTTCTCCTAGACTTTCCCTATACTTTTGCAAAGCCACCACTACCATGTTTAAGCTATTTGAGCCAGGGTTTCTTGAGTCACCATCCTAATAAGTCAGATGTTTGTATCGGAAATGGAAAGCTGAAAATAACATTCCAGAATATAAAATTACTATCCATGAGCATGGTATGTTCTTCCATTTGTTTGTGTCCTCTTTGATTTCACTGAGCAGTGGTTTGTAGTTCTCCTTGAAGAGGTCCTTTACATCCCTTGTAAGTTGGATTCCTAGGTATTTTATTCTCTTTGAAGCAATTGTGAATGGAAGTTCATTCATGATTTGGCTCTCTGTTTGTCTGTTACTGGTGTATAAGAATGCTTGTGATTTTTGCACATTG
>NW_016809462.1:3324265-3328736 GCF_001698545.2 Rhinopithecus bieti
CATATTATATATATATATAGAGAGAGAGAGATACTGAAGTATTTATTCTACATCCACATATAGGTAGATAGATAAATATGAAATAAGTTCTTGCATAATCAAAAAGCTTGTAACATTGGATTTTGATAATTGCTCAGTCAGCAATCTTTTGCATTTCTTCCATTTTCTTTGTAGAAATGAACACTTTTTTCTGAATATATACGCCTTTCTGTGCAGTTTATATAGCTTAGTACAAACTAAGTTAGCTGTTTAGCCTAAATCATTCACAGTATTTATCTTTTCACTTGTCAGTGTTTGATTGGAAAATAGACATGGGATTTATTCACAATTATATGATTTGAGAAGTCTGCTGAGAGCTTATGGGAAAGTTATTTCTTGCTCTTTAGTAAGGGCCCTTAGGAATATGAGTAAACCTATAATACTGATTGCTACTGGCAGTCTCCTGGTAACCCTGAGGGCAACTAGTCTTCAAATAAAGACAGTTTTGAGGTTAGGAGAGTCAAGAGACAGATAAAAACCAATGCCTGTGATGACCTCATCACCGTATCTTCAATGAGTTTAGAAACTTGCTCTATTTCAAGTTCTGTGAGAGAATAAATTTTCTCATTGTTTTATCAAGTTTAAATTAGGTTTCATATTATAAAGCCAAACAAATTAAATAATATATATTTCCCTCCATTTATTGCTCCTAGGAAACGCAGTGGATTGTTGTAAAGAAATTCTACACAAGTTAATTTTCTAGGTGCATCCACAGTTGTCCCACGTATCTGGCATCTTGGCGGTCCACTGTTGCAGGAGGACAAGAACTTTTTATTGTATCCTGTCCTCTTCTCTGATGATCTCTCATAAAACAAGCTTGTATGTACATGCCTGGACCCCAGTTTGGACTTTCATATACTTGGCCATGTGAATTCAGATTTACATGAAGAACAAAAACTGGACTGTGTATTTATGTCAATGACTGGACAGACCATGACAGAATATTTTATTTCATTTTATGTTTGTTAACAGAATTGTCTATTCAGAGGACATGAATAATTAAAACAGTATAACATTTTCTCATATTTAAAAATAATAATGCTGTTACTATTCTTTGTTTCTTCATATGGCTTTAAGTCACAGTCTAGTGCTTTTATTTCAATGTGAAGGACTTCCATGAACATTTCTTACAGGGAAAGATTAGTGGTCAAAAACTCTGTAAGGTGCTGTTTATCTAGGTATGTCTTTTTTTCTCCCTCCATTTTAAAGAACAGTTTTGCTGGATAGAATTCTGGGTTGACAGTTTTGTTGCTGTTGTTTTTGTATTGTTGTTGTTATTGTTTATTCTAGTCATTTGAATATATTAGCCCACTGCTTCCTGGGCGCTGAAGTTTCTAAGGAGAAATCTTTGCTAATCTTGTTGAATTCTCCTGTACATAATGTGTTGTTTTTCTCTTGCTACCTTCACAATTCTTTATTTGTCTTTGTCATTTGAAAGTTTGATTATAACATGTCTCCATGTTTTCTCTTTCAGTTCATCTTATTTGTACATCATTGAGCTTTTTGGCTGCTTATATTCATGTTTTCAATAAAATTTGGAAAGTTTTTAGCAATATTTAATTGAATACAGACATTCCTAATTGAATTCTACCTTGCTTTATTATGCTTTCTAGATACAGCATGTTTTACAAATTGAGGGTTTGCAGCAATCTTCTGTTGAGATCTTTTTATTGGAATCATTTTTCTTTTTTCCAGCAGCATGTGTTTGCATCATATGTCTGTTTATTACTTTGTAAATTCTCATAATGTTTCAAATACTTTCATTATTATTATATCTGTAATCATGATCCATGATCTGTGATATTTATTGTTGCTATTGTAATTGTTTTGGAGTGCCACAAACTATGTCAACAAAACATGGCAAACTTCATAAATATTTTATGTGTTCTAACTGCTCCAACATCTGGTTGTTTCTCCATCTTGTTTCCTCTTCTTTGAGCTCTCTATTCCCTAAAACACACAACAAAATTGAAATTAGTTCAATTTATAACCATAAAATGGCCTCTGAGTGTTCAAGTGAAAGAAAGAGTCGTATGTTTCTCACTTGAAATCTAGAGTTAGAAATTATTCAGTTTAGTGAGAATGGCATGTTGAAAGCTGAGAAAAGTTGAAAGCCAGGTCTCTTATGCCAAACAGTTAGCCAGGTTGTGAATGCAAAGAAAAAGCTCTTGAAGGAAATTAAGGGTGCTACTCCGGTGACAGACACATGATAAGAACTTGAAACAGCCTTATTGCTAATACAGAGAATGTTTGAATGGTCTGTATGGAAAAATCAAACCAGCCAAAACAATCCCTTAAGCTAAAGCCTAATCCAGAGGAACATCCTAACTCTCTTCAATTCTATGAAGATTCGTTGAGGTAAAGAAGCTGCAGAAAAAAAAAGTCTGGAGGTAGCAGAGGTTAGTTCATGAGATTTAAGGACGGAAACCATCTCCATAGCATAAAAATGAAATGTGAAGCAGCAAGTGCTGTTGGAGAAGCTGCAGCAAGTTATCCAGACTATCTAGCTAAGATCATTGATGAAGGTGGCTACAATAAACAAAACAAAAACTCACTGTTAAGACCTACTTCTAAGAAAAAAAAGGATTCCTTTCAAAATAATACTAATACTGCACATTAGGAATGCACCTAGCCATCTGCAAAGCTCAGGTAGCAATGTACAAGGAGATGAATGTTGTTTTCATGCCTACTCACACAACATCCATTCTGTCGTTCATGAATCAAGTAATAATTTTGACTTTCAAGGATTTGTATTTCGGAAGTACATCTTATAACAGCATATCTGACATAGGATTAATTATTTTGATGGATTTAATTAAAATAAATTGAAGAGTTTTGGAAGCAATTCCTTGTTATAGATGTCATTAAGAACAATCATGATTCATGGGCATAGTTCAAAATATAAATATTAACATGAATTTGGGGTAAGTGGATTTGGACCCCCTGAATTACCTTGAGGGCTTCAAGACTTCAGTGGAGGAAGTAATGGCCAATGTGGTAGAAATAACAAAAGAAGTAGAATTAGAACTGCAGCCTGAAGAGATGACTTAATTGATGTAATTTCATGATAAAACTTGAACAGATGAGGTGTGGTTTCTTAGGGATGACCAAATAAATTTTTATCTTGCAAGAAAATCTACTCTTGGTGAAGATGCGGTGAACATTGATAAAATGACAACAAAAATCTTAGAATATTACATAAACTTAGTTGATAAAGCAGTGAGTGGCAGGGTTTGAGTGGCTCTATATTTGAAAGAAGTTCTACTGAGAGTAAAGTGCTATTACATAGCAGAGCATGCTGCAAAGAAACATCTCATGAAAAGAAGAATTAATCAATGCATAAAATGTTATTACTGTCCTACTTTAAGAAATTGCCACAGTCACCCCAACTTTCAGTAATCACCACTTTGATGAGTCAACAGCCGTCAACATTGAGGCAAATTTCTCCACCACTATCTCACTGAAGGCTCAAATGACCATTAACATTTATTAAAAAGAAATTATTTTTTAACTCAGGTACGTACATTGTATTATAGATTTAATGCTATTTCACACTTAGTAGACCATAGTATTATCGAAATATAACTCTTTTTTTTTTTTGAGGCAGAGTCCCGCTCTGTCGCCCAGACTGGAGAGCAGTGGCCGGATCTCGGCTCACTGCAAGCTCCGCCTCCCGGGTTCACGCCATTCTCCTGCCTCAGCCTCCGGAGTAGCTGGGACTACAGGCGCCCGCCACCTCGCCCGGCTAGTTTTTTGTATTTCTTAGTAGAGACGGGGTTTCACCTTGTTAGCCAGGATGGTCTCGATCTCCTGACCTCGTGATACGCCCGCCTCGGCCTCCCAAAGTGCTGGGATTACAGGCTTGAGCCACTGCGCCCGGCGAAATATAACTCTTATAAGTACTTTGAAACCAAAATATTTCTGTTACTTGCTTTACTGCAGTATTTGTTTTAATGCAGTAATCTAAAAATAACCCAAAAGATCTCCAAGGTATATTGGCATTCTTTCTATCTGCTTTCCTTTTTCTTCTCCTTTTGGAATTATCTTATCTTAGGTTGCTTAATAGCGTTTCACAAACCTCTTAGGTTCTGTTCACTTTTCTTCAATCTTTTTTTTTTTTAAATATTTGTCAGTCTCCCTAACTTGTATTGTCCTATTTCAAGTCCACTTATTCTTGATTATGCCTACTTAAATCTACTTTTGAAACTTTCTAGTACAATTTTCATTTCATTTATTATACTTTTCAGCCTGAGAATTTCTTTCTGACTTATTTTCAGATTTTCTATCTCTTTATTGATACATCTATTTTGTTCTTACATTGCTTTCTTGACTCCACAGGTATTTCATCAGTTCTTTGTGCATCTTTAAGAGAATTGCTTTAAAGTCGTTGTAGCAGATCTGCCATCAGGTCTTTTTTAGGGATAATTTCTTT
>NW_016809462.1:3329063-3344006 GCF_001698545.2 Rhinopithecus bieti
TTTTGAGACGGAGTCTCGCTCTGTCGCCCAGGCTGGAGTGCAGTGGCCGGATCTCAGCTCACTGCAAGCTCCGCCTCCCGGAGTAGCTGGGACTACAGGCGCCTGCCACCTCGCCCGGCTACTTTTTTGTATTTTTTAGTAGAGACGGGGTTTCACCGTGTTAGCCAGGATGGTCTCGATCGATCTCCTGACCTCGTGATCCGCCCGTCTCGGCCTCCCAAAGTGCTGGGATTACAGGCTTGAGCCACCGCGCCCGGCCGGGATAATTTCTAATGATGGTTTTTTTCCTTTGATTAGTCCATACTTTTCTGTTTTTTGTATGTCTTCTACTTTTGTAAAAATCTGCATATTTCAATCTACTAAAATAAGTCTGAAAACCAGGCCTTCCTTTTTCCCCAGGGTTTGTTATTTTTGTGATTGTTTCTATTTCTTTTGTTTATTTATTATTTCTCTGTGTCAACCTACATCAATAAATATAAATAGTAAGGGTCAGCCTGAGGGGAAAATTTGAGGTCTTTTCAGGTCTTCTCTGACCCTGTACTTATACCTTTTCCTATGCAAGTTTGAGTACCTTCTAATTTTTTCCGTGTGATTCCTTTTGAATGTTCTATACTTTAATATCTGGCCCTCACAAAGGGAAAAAGAGAAAAATAAAAGGTTTTGTTGTTGTTGTTGTTGTTGTTTTGTTTTGTTTTGTTTTCCGGTGGGGGGGCGGGTACCAGCCCTTTAAATCACCTGAAATTTACTTCAACTAGAGGGAGGGAGGTTTGCAACAGTGGAGTCAGGCATAACATAAAGTGCCGCTTGCTTCTTTTTCTCCCCCTCTGTAATTAGGTACACTTGATTAATAATCAGAGCACAGAGTTCCAATATTTGTAGTACAGGGTGATTTGGGTCTACACCGGCCCCAGCAAGCTGTGTGAGATCTGCTTCAGGAGCATGTGCACAGCTGCTTCCCAGCAGCAGGGAGTGAGGGATACGTAGCTGCTACTGTGCTAACATCTAAAATTGAACAAAATTTACCACAATTTATCTATCTTAGCCTTCCCCTAGAAGTCGCAAGTCTTCAATAGATATCAGAGTTAAAAAACAAAAACAAAACAAAACAAAAAAAAAACACAAAGAAATATTAGACAGATTCTGTCAATCCAATCGTCTAGGTAAAGAGATTCCTAGTGCTTCCTACTCTGCCATATTCCAAGAACCATTTCTTTAATGTTCTTTGCTATTATCAGTTTTGCTTTTGTGGATATTTTATTCATAGATCAGTAACATTCAATCAAATATCATTTTAGTTTTTATCTTGTGTGAAGTGCCTGGTGTTTTAGGCTAAACTTTCAGTATTCCTTAAATAACTTGGTCTCTGTCATTATACTAGTAAAGAGAGAGACATGATAGAAAAATCCCACAATTGTATTTTTGTGTGATAAATATTACCTCAAAATGTGTAGTATTCCATTGAAAATAAAATGAAAACAAAATGTGTTTTGCAGTAGGAAAAATCCTTTATGGGAAACTAATGTTTATAATAAAGTTTGAAGAAAAATTTGTAAAGAAGAGTGGGCTTTTCGGGGAGAAGAAATGTTCTTCACAGATGCCTAAATTTAGGAAAGAGCTTTTTACACTAGAGAAACTGGAAGAAAGAGGCTGTGCATGGAAGAAGGAAGAAATACAAGATAAAGCTGAAGACACAGGGATTCTGAATGTGTAAAAACTTGGATTACATTGCTAGTGTATCAGTTAATGATTAATTATGAGTTTAGTAACCACTTCACATATTGAAAAGTCTGATATAGGAAATTAAGTTTTCTATAATATTTTCTCAGCATCTAAACCATAGTTAAATTCAGCATTACTTGTTGAATAAATTAATATACAAACAACATACTTGCTAGTGTGTGTAGGAGGAGAATATATCTAAGTGGACACTCAGTTTTCTGATGTGTATAATTGGGTAAAAACTGTGAAGCAATGTTTATGAAAAAGAAAAAGAATGTTTAATTTTGAAAAAAGAAAATGAAATTTGATATAAGTAGAATCAAGGAGAAACAGAATGCATTTATTGGCTGATACAATTATTGTCTACCTGAAAATTTCAAGGGAAGAAACTAAAATAAATATAATAAAATGATAATGATTATCTTTTCTATATTTTTTTTTATTTAAAAGGTCAGCAAATGTCTTCCATAAAAGATTGGAGAATAAATATCTTATGCCACACATAAATATCTTATTTCGAGCCATACAACTTCTGCTTAAAACCTGCATATTGGAATCTGCCATTGTCGAACAACAGGAGCTATAAGCTACATGAAAAATAATAAGACAAAACTCCACAGAAAACAATTTAAAATTTTAATAAATTAAGATCTAGAACTTTTTTGTAATAAGTTTGGAAAATGTAATAATGTACATTTTATTTTCTAAATACCAATGTTGATTTATAATCAAGTGGGAAACTTGAATGGACCCGTAAGCACAGAGAAAAGATTAAAATACCTTCTATCAAAAATGACAAGAAAAACGGAATTACATAAAGATAAGTGCATAGTAAATTTTGACTAAACTTTAAATAATATGTAATTGTAATAGTCATTCTAGGCCATGAAACAAAATGTAAGCTTTTAAAACTCATTTTGTAAAACAAAAATATTACAACATAAAAATGGTTATGTTTAAAGCTCAGTCCTACATCAAA
Organism: Rhinopithecus bieti; assembly: GCF_001698545.2. Classification (NCBI taxonomy): domain Eukaryota; kingdom Metazoa; phylum Chordata; class Mammalia; order Primates; family Cercopithecidae; genus Rhinopithecus; species Rhinopithecus bieti. Next base: position 3,331,762 of record NW_016809462.1, read on the forward strand.
TTATAATGAATATGTTCACCTACACTATGCTAAACTATAGCTATGTATCAAGAGCATAGTATGTTATGCCAAAGTAGGACTTATTGCGAGAATGAAGAGTTAGCTCAATAACAGGAATACTACCAGGACATCTCATATCAGCAAAATAAGACATTAATACATATCAGTATATTGGGCAAAGTTCCTGTTGTCATTTAAAATTTGTAATGAAATAAGCAAAATAGAAATATATAATAAGGATGATTTATAAAATTATAACAGCAAACACCACTTCAGAATTTGAACTCTAAAATCTTCATCATGGAAAATCAAGAGAAATAGATGAGACAGGCAGGAATGGAATCTACAATATCATGCAGTGTAAGTTTTTCATTACAATTAATAAGATAACATAATCTTTATAAATAGTCATACAAAATGAATGGATAAAATATATCATTTTGATTGTATTATTTTTATACCTAAAAAACTAAAGTACCAAGTAAATTCCTTAAAATATGTTAAGGTACCTGGGAAAAGTAAGTAGATGCAAAATTAATACATAATTAGATCTTCCCTGTTAGAAGTACTATAATTTTAAAAATGCATTCAAAGTAATAGAAAGTGTGTAAGATACTTTGGCATAAATTTGCAGAAAAAGTACTCTACTCTTATGGAAAGGCAATGCAGTTTTGTTGAAGAACATGAAACAAGAACAAAACAAAGGAAAGGAATATATTCTATTATTTGATGAAAACGTGTTTATACAAAGTTAATTCTACCAAAATTATATTAAAATTCAATGTGATTCAAATTTGAAACATAATTAATTTTGGCATTTTGCTGTAAATTTAATGCCACTAGGAAAGTTTATCTTTGCTTGTTTGTTTTTCTACAAACCAGAAACTTTTTATTGGTTATGATGAGGAGCTTATATACCGCCAAAGCATAGGGACAGGGAGTGCTGGAAAATGTGGTGGAGTGTAGCATGGGCCTGACAATAGGCCAAAAGTCAGGACATGTTTCCCAGAACTAGCTCAACTTCTACAATATGCATCATGGTATTCCGGCACTGGGACATAGCCCATTGGGTAGAGAGTAGACAAAGTTGGCCCTAAAAGCCAGGAATTTTACATCTGGGTCCCTTATCTTTGGTCCCTTTAGTAGGGTACGGTCAGACTAGGGAGAAAGATAGCTCTTTCCTTAATCTACATCCAAGTTTCGCTCCATCTGTGGTCTTGTAAGAGGCTTCCATTTCCTTATCTGGGGATAGGTTATTGTTGGTGGGTTCCCTTAACTAGCCAAGACAAAAAAAAAAAAAAAAATGGTTAGTGAAGCCATGTAGGTTTTAACACATAATACAGCAAAAACCAACTATCAAACCAAGCTTGTCAATTCAGAATGCTACAGCCAGATAACATATACAATAATAAATGCAAATTAAAGGTGCATTCAGAAAAATGGAAGCAGAGAGATTTTCTTGCCAGCAGTGTTAGTGTTAACAGAAATACAAAGGGTGTTCTTCAAGCCGAAGGAAAATGTCAAACAATGGAACATATGTACAGGGAGGAGCAACACAAAAATAGTGATTTTAATTATTTTTTGAAAAGCCAGGTAAAACTTCCCCTGCTTTTAATTTGGTGAACTGTCTACACTAAGCCAAAAAAATTGCAATACATAACTGTTCTCAAGCAATAAAAATGAATTGAAATCTATAAAATAGAAAATATTCAATGTACATAAAATTAACAGAGACAAATATCACTTGGGGGAAAACATAAAATTGATAGACTTCTAGCAAGACTTTAAGAAAAGAGATGGGAAAAAAAGAGAGTAAAAAAATCACTGGTACGGGTAAGCAAAAGTATTTATTACAACTATCCCACAGATTGGAGGAAGAAGGAAGCCCTAGTTCTTGCAGTGACCCAGAAACCAAAGGAAGAGAATGATTTGATAAAGATCAAGTACTAAGACTGAGATTATATGTAGTAAAATATTGACACAGAAATAATCCTAGATTTCACAACACAGGGTTTGTTAGAGTCCTCCTAAGAGCAGTTTTAGCAGTGTAAAGAGGAGAATGTCACATTGTATTTGATTGAATTGTGTTTGGGCAATGATTTGAAAAAAATTATATGTAGATAAGATATTCAAGAAGTTTGGTCATAAACTAGAAGGGAAAAATACAACCTACCTGGAAAAAGATAAATAGTCAACAATAATTTTCCCTTTTTAAAAGTAAAACATAATGCTTTCACATCTGCAAGGAAATTGACTGGCCAACAGAATAATAGAGCATTGTCCTTGCCCTGTAAAAATATACGGAGATAAAGAAAATGGTTTCAGTTATTTTTATATTATCTGAAAACTTTGCTGCAAAGAACCACAGTCTTTGTTGAATGTAAAATTTTATGTTACTTTTCTTGTTTACACCTTACTTTGAATAATAAGAAGACTCTGAAAGATTTATAATTGTAGTTTATTGAATATAGCATTTACAACGGAATTGATAGACAATTAGTTAAGAATCTTTTGAATTAAGTAAAACTGCAATTTATATACTGCAAACAAAATGAAAGGAATAAAATAGCATTGGTTAAGAGACAAAAAGTTTTAAAAATCTTGTAGGCAACTGACTTTTGTTTTAAATGAATACATTTAAGTGTAGTGGATGTATCTTGAATTCACTGGATAAAACAATCAAAAGTTTATAATTATGTTGTTAATTATGTCAGGCAATTATTGTCAGTTTTAATGCTTTGCCACTGTATCATGCCTTAAGCAAATACTCTCCGTGTTCATGAATATTGGAGAAAGGAAGTAATAAATCTGTAAACTGAACATAAGTATCTTTCAAGCTGTCTGTACGCTTGCAGTGTTTGCAAAGCTTAAGATATATTTTAATCTGTGCACTGCTGTTTTTATTTGGTGCTTTCCATCTTTCTGTATGTCTTCCTGCCTCCTGTCTTTCCATCGATCCATCATTTTTTCCAATTAAGGCAAGCTAGATGACAGACATGACAGGCACTCACTGTCCAGTGCCACAGATTCTAAGTAGAAGTAATTGCTGTGTATGAAACTGAAAGAGTACACCAGGGCTGCCATCACAAGCCTTCACGTCAGTCAGCTTTCTTGCTTGAATAATAGGCAGGGAATGAAGTGAAGGGTCTGGAACATCGAATGCAACTCCAGAGATGATTATCTAAGATAATACTTTTAATTTTCATCAACTGAAAGTAAAATTTATCTTTCTCTGAATTTACAGCTGAGAAAATCATTTCGTACAGAATGCTGGTATACTCTGAACAATGTAACCCTGGAGGGGAAGATTTTTGGAAAAATGCTACAGGCTTTATGTGGCAGAAATATCCTTCATTTTTTTCTTGTTACAGGATTTGTCATTAGAAATAAGGGTACAATAACCTGCAGCTGAACCATGATGATATCTATTTATTCAGCCATGAATACAGAATGAAGTGTGTATAAATATTAGACAGAGACACACACACACATAATTTGCATGTATCACTACATATGGTTATATACATTTAGTAAGCTCAGAAGGTATTTTTCTGTATGTTGCTGAATAATAGAAGATGTGTCAGATTTTTAAACCAATGTATTAATCCATTTCTCTTTAAAATGAAAACATTGACTTATCTATCTGGTTAGAACTGAAAGTTCTGTGAGATTCAAAAGAAAAAGTACATACAAATTATGTAAAATAGTATAATGATATCAGAGTAGACTGTATTCAGTCATTTTATTTGTTCTAGTAGGACAGATTTGGAAATGCAATTTTTGTGAAGAAGCAGGGAATACCACTTTTTACAATGGTGTAATGCTGTCCCAATGACAAGATTGTTGTCTCTAATACAATTCACTCAATTAAAAGGGCCTGAGATTCGGCTTAGGAAAATGACTTGTTCTGTGTCTGACGCAGGAAATGTACAAGATGAATTTCATGGATGCTGTAGTGCCTGGAAACGATAAGCTACCAGGAAATAACAGAGTCTTGTAAGAGAACTCAAGAGTCAGCTTTAGTAAAATCCTGTAGACCACTGACAAGGCAGGTTGATTTTTTTTTAAGTGGCTACAGTTGATTCAAGTTCTTTCAATATAGAAAGTGAGTTTACGAAGGTATTTGGAAAAAGAAGAAAAAAGTAACCAATAAAAATAATAAAATCATTTGAGTTTCCTACAGCATCAACTCATTAGTCTGAAAATCAAGATAAATTTGTAATTATTTTATTGTCTTTCTTGTAGCTATTATTTACAAGACAGTCAAATAGCTTTAAGGATTATCTGTTCTTAGAAATCATATAAACACCCTAGGTCAGGAGTTCAATGTCAGCTTGATTAACATTTGAAACCCCGTTTTTACTAAAAATACGAAAATTAACTGGGTGTGGTGGCACATGCCTGTAATCCCAGGTACTTGGGAGGCTGAGACAGCAAGAATCACTTGAACCCGGGAGGCAGAGGTTGCAGTGACTTGAGATAATGCCACTGCATTCCAGCCTGGAAGACAGAGGAGATACTCTGCAGTCCCTGCTACTCAAGAGGCTGAGGCAGAAGAATTGCTTGAACCTGGTGGCGGAGGTTGTGCAGGAGAACAGCCTGAATCTTGGAGGCAGAGGTTGCAGTGAGCCGAGATTGTGCCTGGGCGACAGAGTGGAACTCTGTCACACACACACACACACACACAAAAGGTTTGCATTAACTTCAGAATTCTTTGTTCTAAAGAATAGATTTTAGAAAGTATATTTAAAACTTCTGGCTAAACATAAGTGTTTGTTAAAGCTGGGTTATTAATTCATAAGTGTTATTGAACTTATTTGGTAAATATTGGAAAATTTTCATAATTTAAAAACTTTTATAATTCATTTCTTTAAAATTCTATCTACTTATATTATGGTCAAGTAGGACTTATTTCTGCAATGTAAGGATGATTCAGTATATGAAAATAAATCACAGTAATATCCTATATAATCAGAATGAAGTTTAAAAATACATAAAAATCTCAATTGATGCAGAAAAAATATTTGACAAAATTCAATACCCTTTCAAAATAAAAGCATTCAAGAAACTAGAAGCAAAAGAAAATTACTTCTATATAAATAAGGTCATATATGAAAACCTACAGCTATCTTGATGTTCAATAGTGAAAATAAAAGCTTTTCTCTAATATTAAAGATAGGACAAGGATGATTTCTTTTACCACTTCTACTTAGCATGATAATAGAAGTCCCAGCTAGAGCAGTTAGGCAAGAAAATGAAATAAAAGGAGTATAGATTAGAAAGAAATAATAATATAATCTATTTTCACAAATGATATAATTTTATGTGTAGGAAACCCAAAAGATTCCACCAAAATAGTATTAGAACTAATAAATGAATTAAGCAAATTTGCATGATATAAAATAAACACATAAAAATCTGTTGCAATTCTATACATAAGAATACATAATTGAAAAAGAAATTAAGAAAACAATTTATTTTCTTGAGAAAACATAACTATTTTCAGTAGTATCAAAACTAATAAAATAATTATGAATAAACTTAACAAAGGAGGCAGAAGACGTGCACACCAAAAACTAAAAAAAAGTTGCTGTAAGAAATTAAAGAATACACAAATAAGTGGAAAAACATCTCATGTTCATTGGTGGGAAGAGTTAGTATTATTAAGATGTCAATATGACCAAAAGCAAACCACAGATTCAATGCAATACCAATAAAACTTTCAGAAATAGTTTTTTGGCAGAAAGAGAAAAATTCATCCTAAAATTAATACAGAATTTAAGGGACTCCAAAAGTCAAAGCAATCTTTAAAAGAAGAACAAATATGGGAGCCTCTTAAAAAAAGAAGTACAAATATGGAGGTCTCACACTTTCTGATTTCAAAACTTACCATAAAACTACAGTCATCAAATAATTTGCTGCTGGCATTAAGACAAGCAAATCAATGGAATAGAATAGAGAACTACAAAAGAAATCTTCACATATATGGTGAATTGATTTTGACAAGGGTGCTAAGACAGTTCAATGAGAGAAAACAATCTGTTCAAAAAACAGTGTTGAAAACCTGGATATTAACATTAAGAAATGAATTTGAACCCCTACCTTATACCATATACAAAAAAATTAGCTTAAAATGGATATAAGGCCTAAATGTAAGAGCTATAGCTGTCAAACTTTTAGAAGAAAGTACAAGAGATGAGCTACATGACATTGGATTTCATAATGATCCATTGACTAAGACACCAGAAGTACAGGCAACAAAATATAAAATGGATAAGCTGGACTTCATCAAAATTAGACTTTTGTGCATCAAAAAGTACCATTAACATGGCAAAAAGGTAATCCACTCAGTAGGAGAAAGTATTTGCAAATCATATATCTCATAAGGCATTGATATCCAGAATATGTAAAGATCTCCTACAACTGAAAACAATAATACAGGTAATTAGTTTACTGTACAGAAGACTTGAGTGGAAATTTCTCAAGGGAGAATGTACAGGTGGCCAGTGGACATACAACGGGATGGTGGGCATCACTAATGAGAAATTCGGTTCAAGACTAGTATATCATGCCACTTCACAACTATCAGAATGGCAACCTAGATGTCCATTAATAGTGGACAGGATAAAGAAAAGTGTGGTACATATACATCATGGAATACTACACAGCCATAGAAATAATGAAATCATGTTCTTTGCAGCAACATGGATGCAGTTGGAGGCTATTACTATAGGAGAAATAATAAAGGAACAGCAAATCAAATACTGCATGTTCTCACTTTTAAACAGGAGCAAAATGAGTATACATGGACACAAACAGGAAAACAATAGACACCAGGAGCTACTTGAAGGTGGAGAGGGGTGAAGAGGGATCATGAAACCATCTATAGGGTAATTGCGCTCGCTACCTGGAGGATAAAATCATTTGTACAACAAACCCCAAGTGACACTCAATTTACCCATGTACCAAACCTGCACATGTATTGCCTGAACTTAAAATAAGAGATGGAAAAGAAAACAAACAAACAAACAAACACTGTTATTAAAAACAACAACAACAAAAAGCCTGTAAATGACAGATCAGGAGGATGTGGATATGTTGGAGATCTTGCTTTGCTCATTGTTGGTGGAAATATGAAAAGATCAAAGGCCGTAAAGGACAATGTGGGAATTTCTTGAATATTTGTATGTGGAATTGCCATTTCATCCAGCAATTCCACATCTGCATGTATACCCAAAGATATGGAAACAAGACTCATGTGGATACTTGTAAACCCAAGTTTATGGCTCAATCTTTTTCAGTAGCCAGAGAGATAGAGGCAACCCAGGTTTCCATCACAGGATGAAATGATAAACATAATGTGTAATACCATTGTGGTAGAACATTGGTTAACTTTGTAAGGACAGGAATCCCTGGCACATGCTGTAACATAGATGAACCTTGATACCATTGTGCTAGCAGTCACAGAAAGAGAAATGAATCGTTCACTTCCATCGGTGCCTAAAATGATGCATTTCTAGGGGAGAGAGAATGTGGAATGTGGTTTCCCAGAACTAGGTGAGAGAGTTGGAAATGGGGTGTTCATGTATAATGTGTACAGAATTTATTTGGGGAGATGGAGAGGTTCTAGTGATGGATGATAGCGGTGGCTGCACCACCTTGTGGGTGTGTTTGATGCCTCAGAGCTGTATTCTTGGAGATGGTGATTTTTGGGTTGTGTGTATTTTTTCCAATAGAAAAAATATTAATGAAATATAGTTTTAGAAAACTCCACTAACCTTATATAAAAGTATTATGTTTAGGGAAAAAAAAAAACTGGCAAGCATGGTTTCATACTTACATTTTTATGGTTACAAATTCAACTCTTCTAAAAAATTTATGGTGCTAAACATGGATTTATACGCCCATTAACCAATAACTATACTCCTTTGGGGACTTTTAAAGATATTCACATGCCCAATATGACATTAAAAAACAAATAGTACTGAAAGAAAAAATAAGAACAAAACAAACAATAAAATTATAATTGTTCATATTCTTATAGCAGTAGTCAGCAAACACTTTCTTTAAAAGGTCTAGTAGCAAACATTAGAGATGCTGTAAGCCATACAAAATTTGTTGAAACTACGTAACTTATTGTAGTGCAAAAGCAGCCATAAACAAAACATAAATGAATGAGGTTGGCTGGTTCTAATAAAACTTTATTTACAGGGACAACCATGGCCAGCCCTCTGTAGTTTTCTGAACCTTCATCTTTACCATGCAGTAACTTTAATGTTTAAGATCTCCAGATTTTCTTCTGGCATACACCTGAGGCTAATGGCTGAATTTGTCATAGGTTTATTCCTATGAATTATATTGAGAAAGATTTCTTAAAAAAATGTAGCAGTTGTGATTGGTGTTGGAAGTCATTCTAGTTCTATTTCTCCCTAGCACATGGTAGGTTGTTTTCTCACATTATTTTTAAATTAATCATGGTCAGGTGACGTCTGTGATCAATGAAATGTGAGCACAAATATTATGTGTATTTTCATCAGGAAATTTTGAAATCCGGTTGCAACTTGCCATCTTTCTTTCTCTCAATTGTGATGGCTGCAGAAATATGTGTCAAGATTGAATCTCTGTCAGCCTAGATAGACTGAAACTAAAGTAGAAATCCCCTACAGTACCAAAATGGGCATATTTAATTGGTATGAAACAAACCTGCGTTGGTTAAGCCAATGAGATTTTGTGATTATAAGTTATCACAATATAAGTTATTCCATCTTGTTTGATATTGCACTATTACAGAAACAATTGTGCAATTTATAAACATTTTCAACAATTATAAATAATGGTTTGTTAATCTGAACCAGTGATTAAAGGAAATGTCTTTTAAAGAACACTAACAAGCTTTCATCTACATAGGTTTAAAGAGTCTTTATGAGGCAGACAACAGCAGTATCACACGGGATTTTGTAGTACATACATGTAGTGCAATCCTGATGTTTATTTGGAGAACTAATGCTGACTACTGGTATAAGAAAATGATCTGATGTTTATTTATGGAGAACCATAAATCCACATTGATGTGACTTCTGTAACTTCTATTTATGTCTTGAAAATCTAGTAAGAAAAAATATGGATTATAAAATACACATTTTTTTCATTACATCAGCTTGATTTCACTAGATCATCAGTCTCTGTATACTCATTTTTTTTTTTCCGCTGCTCAGGTAATATGACTGCTTGCTAACAACTTTAAAAAGATAGGAAACTTTGCTCATGACATTTTTTTAAAAAAATCATTTTTCTATCTTATTGTGATATGATGCGCAAATAAATTTTATATATTTAAGGTGCACAGGTGATGTTCTGGTATATGTATAAACTGTGAAATACTTTTCTCAATTGAGCAAACATAAGGTTACCTGACATAGTTAATATTTTTTCTCTTTTCTTGTAGCTAGAGCCCTTAAAATCTGTCCTCTCAACAAATTTCACATATAAAATGAAATATTGTTAACTATTGTTACCATGCTGTACATAGATCTCCACACCTCATGCATCTTACATAACAAAATTGTATACCTCATGTATCAGCTCGTGTCTTCATTTCTTCAGCCTCCTAGGCTCTGGAAATCACGATACTACTCTCTGCTTCTATGAATTTGACTATTTTGGATTCTAAAGTGAAATCATGAGGTATTTGTCTTTGCCTGCCTGGCTTATTTCACTTGGCATAATGTCTTTCAGGCTTACCACCGTTGCTGCAAATGGCACGGTTTCCTTCTTTTTAAAGACTGAATAATATTATACACATGCACGTGTGTGTGTGTGTGTGTGTGTGTGTGTGTGTCAGGGTTTTTTCTTTCATACACTGACAGATATTTAAGTTGTTTCCATGTCTTGGTTATTGTAAATAGTACTACAATGAATATCGGAGTGCAGATATCTCTTCAACATACTGATTTCATTTCCTTTGGGTATATACCCAAAAGCAGGACTGCTGAATCATATAGTAGTTCTATTTTTAATTTTTTGAAGAACCTCTGTTTTGTTTTTCATAATGGCTGCTCCAATTTACATTCGCTACAACAGGATGTAAGTCTTCGTTTTTCTCGTCAACACTTCTTATCTTTCATCTTTTTTGTAACAGTTATTCTAATAGGTGTGAAGTGATATCTCTTTGTGATTTTGATTTGCATTTCTTTGTTGATTAGTGATGCTGAGCACTTTTTCATATATCTTGTGGCAGTGGCACCAGGACTGTAAAGGTGGTGGTGGCAGCTCTGGCGCTGAAACAGTGACGGCTCCGACGAAGGGATGCAGTGAAGTGGACTCTGAGCCGCTCTGTCAGCTGGGCTCAGAGTCCGCAGAGACCTTGAAGGTCCTCAGGGGTAAAGACTGCAGGGTCCCTCTTGCTGTCTTTTTTCTCTCACCGGGGGGATGTTATGGCCATCAGGCTTCCTCTCAGAACCTAGCTGTGCTTATCTGAGGGAGGAGGAGATGCATGTAAAATGCTTCCTACACCGTTGTTTTCCTTTTTTCGTCTCATCTTTCCCTCGCTCCCTCCTTTCCTTCCTTCCTTCCTTCCTTCCTTCCTTCCTTCCTTCCTTCCTTCCTTCCTTCCCTCCCTCCCTTCCTTCCTTCCTTCCTTCCTTCCTTTCTTCCTTTCTTCCTTTCTTCCTTCCTTCCTCCTTTCCTCTCCCCTCCCCTCCCCTCTCTTCTCCTCTCCTCTCCTTTCTTACAGGGTCTGGCTCTGTCACCAGGCTGGAGTGCAGTGGAGCAATCTTGGTTCACTGCAACCTCCACCTCCTGGGTTCAAGCAATTCTTCTCCCTCAGCCACCAGAGTAGGTGGGATTACAGGTGTGCATCACCATGCCCGGCTACTTTTCCTACACTTTTATCTGGAGCCATCGTTGTGATTTTCTGCCCCATTGGCTTGCTGCAGAGTCTTCACTGTGCTCCGATAATCTCCAAACATTATTACTGCTTGTGAGTAGTCATTAAATAGTGAAATCATTGTTTCTTTAGGGGGTAAGGAGAGTTAGTGTCTCACAGTCCACCATTTTGCTGATGTTACCAATTTCACCCATGGCACATTCTACAATGAACATTTTATAATGCTAATTTTAACACCAAGGTGTACCAAAATAGAGCTATTTTTACATGCATATGAGTAAAAGTTGAGTAAAAGTCATTTCCCTTCCCTCTACCTATTGAGAAAACTCTTTGTAATTTTAAAATATAATACATTTGTTATAGCTGTATTTAATTTAACTTTATACAGATAGAAAAACCCTAAGCTAATTCTTAAATCCATAAACATAGACAAATTCTAAAACAAAGGATTCAGAATCAAAGTATAAGTTTTATTGCATATATTGTCCATTCTCATCCACTATTTTATTACAATGTATGCAGGATTTCATAATACTTAATATATATCCTTTTATTATTAACTTTTAAAAATAAAATTTAAACCTAGTGTTGAATATTCATAGCATGCTTGTTGAGTCTCCAAATTTAATGTCGTTGATTATTCTGTAAAACACAGAATTCATCATCTTAGTGTGCAAAACGCTGACAGTATCTTATTAGATATTCTATGTCACAGGTATAGACAAATGATGATGACAAGCTGTGAACCCAGAAACTGTATTTAATGGTCTATCAGCGTAGGTTGAACATTGAGAGAGAAAGCATTTATTGACAAAATTTCTGACTCGTGCTGTGTAAGGGAATGAATGGTACAGGGAACTGATGCCTGACAATCAATGCACCCCAGGGAAAACATAAACAATACATATGTTTATAAGCTTCGTCACCTCCTATTTGCTTTACATTTTGCCATTGGTTTTAATGAATAGAAGCTGGGTTCTATCAAATCTCTGCAGGGTTCTTCAACTTTTCTTTTCTTGCACTACTGCAACGAACACATCTGCTTGAAACTGTCAGCCATGGTAAGCGTGGATTTTTGAGTATTAAGAGGATCTGCGGGAGGGGGCGGAGCAAGATGGCCGAATAGGAACAGCTCCAGTCTCCAACTCCCAGCGCAAGCAACACAGAAGACCGGTGATTTCTGCATTTTCAACTGAGGTACTGGGGACATCTCACTAGGGAGTGCCAGACAATCGGTGCTGGTCAGCTGCTGCAGCCTGACCAGCAAGAGCTGAAGCAGGGCGAGGCATCACCTCACCTGGGAAGTGCAAGGGGGAAGGGAATCCCTGTTCCTAGCCAGGGGAACTGAGACACACAACAC
>NW_016809462.1:3348640-3369357 GCF_001698545.2 Rhinopithecus bieti
AAAAAAAAAAAAAAAAAGAGGATCTGCAACTTGAGTATAGACAACACCCAAATAAAGCTCCTACACAGTTGTGATACATTGTTTCTAATCCCATTTTAGGAAAATTTGTCCCTGAGATGAATGTATGTGACGTCTTTCAAAAAGCCTTAATATCTGTTTGAGATACTGATGTTTCACATATTTCAAAGATAGCAGATGTGACTCAGTGTATGTCAGTTTAGGGAGAGTCAAAAAATGTCCAGAATGTCATAGTTTAATTGAAGTAGATAGACTGCATTATTTTTTTTTCTCAGCAAAGTATCTGTTTATTAATTTCATTATGTAGCCGGGAGTGGTGGCTCATGCCTATAATCCTAGCACCTTGGGAGGCCAAGGAGGGTAGATCACCTGAGGTCAGGAGTTCGAGACCAGCCTGGCCAACCTTGTCTCTACTAAAAATACAAAAATTAGCAGGGCCTGTAATCCCAGCTTCTCAGGAGGCTGAGGCAGGAGAATCACTTGAACCCAGGAGACAGAGGTTGCAGTGAGCCAAGATCGTGCCACTGTACTCTAACCCGGGCAACAGAGGAAATACTCTGTCTCCAAACAAACAAAAAATTAATTAACACGTTTATGTTATTTAAGATGAAATTTAACACATTCCTGAACACAAGGTGTTGATACAATTTATAATCCAAGTTTTTTTATATTACCTCTAATTTTCAAAGGGACTTAACATATGAACACATTTATACATCCTGATTTTGATATTTTTCGTATACACATGTTAGATAAATTGACATAACGGGCAAAATTTCCTTAAAAACATTAAAATTTTAAACCAGTTTATTCATGATGCTAGGAACCTCAAATTAGAAGGAAATGATGAACATGACCAGAAACAGAAATATAATAGAAGGAAAACAAAGGCGGCACTTTTTACTGGCCCTAGAATCGTCATCTCTTGTCTTATAACTTTAATAAATTTAATATCGTTTTATCTATTTATTTATCTATAATTATCTTATGTGTCTATCTACATATGTCAGCTTGTTTTCAGTGATTACAGAACAGTCTCATAAATGATTTAAAATTTGAATTTACTGATTTTGGCAGGAAATTATCTTTCTATAACAGGGAAGTTTCATGTGGAACACTCTATTTGAATTTTATAAGGAGTGAAGGTGGGAAATCCCTATTATGTCATAAATTGGCACAAAGAAGATACTCAAAATATGTTTGGCAAATATGTAATGATTATAAAAAGTTGACAGAGCAAAATAATGCTGAAACATCAGATACAACTTTTCAATCTAGATCACATAGAATATTAATAATTGCTTAATAATATTAAGACCTTACTATGATCCAAGCATTTTAGTAATGCTTGGTTTATACATATTAACTTATTTATTCCTCCCAACATGGAGATAGCCATCCTTATAATCAATAGTTGGTTATTAATTAAAATTTCCACTTCCAATTAATGCTTGGTTTCTATAAAATTTGTATGTCTGAATATTTCTAAGATTACAAGCCTATATTTAAGTAAGTGCTCATAGTAATTAAAGTGAGTTTGAGAATTTCTGGACTGATCAAGGAAAAGATGTAACCACAATGCATCAGGAGTACACAGTGTGCTTTATTTAGGAGGCATTTGGACAGGTTGTAAGCTAGAGGAACTTCCTCACAGCAGGGGATCTTCCAGAGACAACACCATAAGGCCACCATCTGGAAGGGGAAAGAAGCAAGCGATTTCCTGTGGAAGAAGAGAATCAGGGAGGAGGCTCCAACGTCTAGGTGCTGTCACTAAGCAACCAAACAGAGAGTTTTCGGGTCCTGAAGCTCTAAAGGTCAAATCTTGGGCTCAATAGTGGCCTCAGAGTTTATATTATTTATGGCCAGCAGATGTTGGGTACAATTTCACAGGTTGTGCCAAGCAGACAGGCTCTACATGGCTAATCACATGCTCATATGGGCTATATTTAAAGTGATTGATCGTGTAAAAAGTTTAGTTTGGTACCGGCAGGATTTTTAGCTAAGTCCTTTTCTGCTGTGAAGAAATAAACAGCATAGTGGCTGATATGCAAGGACTATCTTTGGCTCATTTATATAACATCTATAAAGTAACTTCTACTCATTGTTAGATAAAAAAAGTAAAAAAAAAAAAAAAAACCCAACATATTACTGGTTTTAAGTTATATGGTATGACAATAGATAGATGATAGATAGATAGATAGATAGATAGATAGATAGATAGATAGATAGCAATACCTATGTAAATATTTTTACATCTATATCTGTATCTGTATCTTCCTAAGCTGTACTTTCAAGAACACACACACGAAACTCTAAAACTAACAAAAACTATTAAGCGTGTAAAACATATTTCTACATATGTTAACACCCAACCAGTTTTGCTTAGGTAACTTTATTACTTGTACTTTTGAGGTTAGGCACTTGTAACACTAAGCTAGGGCTGTCAAAGGCTAGGTTTCTTACACACCAGATATTTATTTTCTCATTGTTCTGGAGGCTGAAAGCTGTATCCAACGTGTAAGAAGGTTTGGTTTCTCCTGAGGCCTCTCTTTTTGGTTTGCGGATGGCCTCTTTTTCAGTATGTCTTTGTGTGACCTTTTTCCTGTGTGTGTACACTCCTAGTTTCTCTCCCTCTTCCTTTAAAGACACGATTCCTATTATATTAAAGCCCCACTGTTATGATATTATGTCATCTTAATTATTTCTTTAAAGGCCCTATCTCCAAATACAGACACACTTGGGGTTAGGGCTTTAATATATGAAATTTTGAAGAGACACAACTCAGCATATAACAGCAATTCCTGTAGAAATTGCTATTACATATGCCATGTTTCCATTTAGATACAGAGCCTCTAATACATGCCCCGCATTATTTCACTATTTTAATTGTGTGTTTGTGTGTGAGTGTGTGTGTGTGTGTGGTATCCCACATTTCCACTTACCTTAAATAGAAATTGCATACACATTTGGCTCACAAAATTCAGTTCCTTGGCAATCTCAGTTTCATACAGCACTTCACTAAGAACTGAAAATTAACTCTCTTAGCTGAGTAAAACCAAATGGAAACAAATTTCAGGGCTTAAAAGAACTTTGTAAATGATGTTGTATCACACATTTCTTTTAATTTATTCTATCAGACATTAAAGTATCTGTTAAATACTCATTCCTATGAGTATTTCGCAACTACCAAATGGAGTAGCCATCACATTAAGAGCTCCACGTAATTATTAAAACTGTACTTTATTGAGATCAATCAATTCCATTAAAATATCATTAAAAATGAATACATTGAAAAGATCCTCAGAGAAATGAGAAGAAATGATCATGGGTTTCTGAAATTTGAGCTTCATGAAGGCAGTTATTTTGTTGCCATGATTTTTATTCATTTACACAAATAAGAACAAAGCTGGTAGCATTATATTTTAAAATTACTTTATACTAAGTTTCCTCTTCCCCACAAATATTTAGCAATTCTCAACATTATATCTATGTGCCAGACACTTTTCTAGGATTTGGGAATAGAATACTGAATAAAAAACTCTCTGCCCTCATAGAACTTTATTCTAACATGGAGACACATAAATTAATGCTTCCTTTAATTTGAGTTCCCCATTTAGGTCTAACTAGTGTCATTAAGAGAAGTGTATCAGTATTCAATGTATAAAAATATATCTATAAATCATAAAATGTACATATAATAATTATACATATAATTATTGTATTTTATTAGGTAGGCATGTCCTACTTAATACGGACGGCTAAAATAATCAGGAACAACAATTCAATTGTAGTTTCCAAATGTGTTGGTGGTAAACAGTGGACTAAAATGTCGGAGGAGGGCTTAGAAAACTAGTTTCTTGCTCTCCTTCACTCAGTTCTCAGTTACTTACTAGTTGTGAAATGAGCAATGCATTACCTCCACAAAACTCAAGAATTTCCTGAGTAAAATGAGGGAAATAATAATAACTATTTAAATAATGGCTTTACACATTATAGGATAGAATTTGTGTTCTCATCCTTAGCATCATGCCCTGCATGTTAAATTCATTCAAATTTATGGTAGTTATAAATATTATGGAAGCGTAGAAGTGTTGAAGAGAGCAAGCAGAGGTGGTATGCTTATTTTTTCTTCCTACTAGTAGCAAATTGTTTAGCTTTCATGTCGTGGCTTATTTTTAAAAGAAAAGAATGTGATCATATAAGAAAAATTTCCCATAGATTATTATAGTGATAGTGTCACCCAGGGCACTGAAAATTTAAATTTAAATTTAGCTATACATGTTTAAATATAAATTAGAGAGAGTGGTTTGGCATATTGCTTATTGAAAGATTTCCAGTAATTTTATTTTTGATATATTTGTGTTCCATAAGCTTTATATGTACTGCTTTTGAAAAGTAAAATGCAGCTAGGTTTTTTTTTTTTTTTTTTTTAACTACTGGAGTGACAGTTTACAGATAAGCAAAGGAAGGAAGCATAGATTGACCCACATCCTAATGAATTATAATTAAAGATACCAGGAACCGGGGTTCCTTGGAGAAGTGACTGATTCTGGGACTGGGGGAGAAAATATAACATATGAGCTTGGACAAGCTTGAGTTCCAGAAAATAAGGAAATGAAGAAAATGAAAATCAAATATGATAAAATAAAACACACATACATAAAAAATGTAGGGGGTATGTCAAGGGGACTGAGGAAACAACTCAAAGAGCTCCCAACAGCCAAACTGGAGCAATTTAATTATCAAAATAATTAAAATAGTATGAGAATATAACAGAACAGAGAAAATGGATATCAGTGAGTCCATATTGATATAAATAGCTGAAGAACAGCAAATAATTTATGACATACTTCATCCTCAAGGAGGTGTAGCACAAGTCTCATTAACCCCCTTAAATGTGGGTTGTGCAGTTATTTAATTGCAATGAAAATAGTATGGAAAAGGGATGGCAGGTGGAAATAAAATAAAAAGCATTACAGTGGAAAAGCCTCACAAACACTACCTCAGCCAGATGGTCAAGGTCAACTTTAACAATGGTAAGTTATGTTGATAGCATGTGCCCATGATATTATGTAACAAAAATGTCACTGTGCTCCTTAATATTTCTTCCAAAAACCTGTAACTCCAGTCTAATAATGAGAAAATATCAGGCAACTCTCAATCGAGTGACATTCCACCAAATACCTGAACTGTTCTCAAAACTTTCAAGGTTATCAAAAATCAATGAAAGTATAAGACTCTGTCTCAGTTAAGAGGAGCCTAAGGCGACACCAAATGCAATGTGGTATTCTCAATGAGTTCCTGGAAGAAAAAAAAAAAAAGATATTAGGTAAAAATTAAGCAAATCTGAACAAATTATGCACTTTATAATTACTTAATAATTATGTATCAATATAGGTTCATTCACTGTGATAAATGCTAGTTTATGATGTTAATGGTAAGTCTTACGGGGTATGAAGTAGATGAGAATGTTCTGTGCTATATGTTTATAAGTTCATATAAATCTAAAGAGTTTAATTTTTAAAACTAAAAATTGAAATTTACCAATAAACATATATTCAGAAATTTTACAAATTCACCTGGTTTGTTATGGTTCAGTGACAGAATATTGGTGTTCGAACAAGTCACGAAAGGAAACAAATAAAAAGTTTATGTGCAAAATGAATGGGACCATACATGTATTTTTTTCTTTGAAAATTACCTAAATTTTTGAAATGTTTATTGAGTCAAAATAAAAGGAAAAAATTTAATAAGTGTAAAACTTTAAAAAAAGATAATATCAAGTGGATACTTTGTTTCCATATAACCAAAATTTCACATGAAAATGTGTACCTTTGCTTGTGATTTTAAAAATATGTAATAACTGTTAAATCACAGGTCTGACAAATTGGATCAGACATTGGTAGTAAACAATGCTCATACCTATGTAAAACCCCTGAATATGAGAATGGATTCCTAAAAAATAGAATATCCCACATTTCTATCTAGCACAGATAGAATGTTCAGACAGATCACTTGCAGCCTCGTATATTTCACAGTGGGAGGACAATTATATTACAACAACAAGTGTAATGACAAATTTCCCAAACAACATTCCAAGGACTGTAAAACCCTGAATCTGCATCCGGGCACAAACTGAAAGGAAGGAAGGAAAAAGTGGCCGTTACTTATGTTCCTGGCCTCACTGCCCGGCTCCCTATCATCTGGGAGGCCCTGTGTTACTGCAGAATTTGGTACACGTCTCCTCTTGCTGAGAGATTCCCATGCATCTTTCAAGCTGGCTCAGTTTTTTCTTTCATGAAGTATTTTGTGAAATTATCAGAGAACATTAGTTGCCCTTGTCCCCAGAATATTGTGCATATTCTATTTATTACTTCAACTATTACTTATTGATCAGCTATTATGTTCTAGATACGCATTTGTATTTCCAAGTCATCATTTCCTGAAATGTGTGACAGCATTGTCTGATTCACCTTCTAGGTTATGACACACACTTGGTGGTCTCCTCAAAAAATAAAGGAGAGCGTTTCTATAACCTCAAAATAAAACCCGTGCCCATTAGCTGCCACTCACCAACCTCCCTCCCTCAAGCACCATTGATGTGCTTTCTGTCTAGATGGATTTGCTTATTCTGGCAATTCTGTATAAATAGATTTATAGAATGTGTGTGCTTTTGTGTCTGACTTCTTTTACTTACTATATTGCTTTCAAAGTTCAACCATTTTACATTCCATATGAGAACACCATTCCTTTTCATGACTGATATTACATGGTATTGATAAGCTACATTGTGTTTATTCTTTATCAGTTGATAGACACTTGAACTGTTTCACTTTTTAGGTGTTCTGAATAATGCTGCCATAAACATTTTTGTACACATTTCTGGAAATGTGTTTTAAGTTCTTTTGGATACGTATCCAGATGAGGGATTGCTGTTTCCTATGGTAATGCTACACTTAGCCATTGAGGAGCATCTAAACTTTTCAAAATGTCTGCACCATTTTACATTCCTACTGTCAATAAATGAAAATTCCACTTCTTTCACATCCTTGTAAACACTTTTTTTTTTTTTACTTTTTGAATGTAGCCATTCTAGTGTGTATGCGGTGATTTCATCACTTTTGTTTGCTAATAATATTAAATGTATTTTCATATGCTAATTGCTGCTTACCTATCTTCTTTGGAGAACTGTCTATTCAAATCATTTGCTCAAATTTATTTAAATTTTCTGCCTTTGTATTGTTGTGTTGTAAGATTCTTTATGTATTTTGGACTTGAGTTTCTTATCAGATTTATGACACACAAAGCCACTATGTGGCTTGTATTTTCATTTTATAGATAGTATTCTTTAAAGCACAAAATGTTTAGTTTTGATGAAGTCCAATATAAAGGGATTATTACATGGAATTGATTTATATAATTATGGAAGCTGAGACATCCTGAGATTTACAGTTGGCAAGCTAGAGGCTCAGAACAGTCAATGGCGTATTTCTTGTTACAACTTGTATATTTGTTACAACTGAGGAACAAATATTGATTCATTATAATTAAATATTGATGCATTAAAATAAATAGTTTACAGTAGGTACTTCATTGTGTAGTACCTTTTATGAATTTTAAGAAATATAATATTGTACATCCATCATTAGAGTATTACAAATAATAGTTATACTGCCCTAAATGTTCCTTGGGCTTTACCTATTTATCCCTCCCATTTCACCTACTCAATCTGTGGCAACTACTGATCTTTTTATTGTCAATATAATTTTGTATTTTGCATCACAGCATTTAGTTTTGATCGTGTAATATGTAAGCTTTTCATACTGTCTGATTCTGTCTAGTAATATGCATTTTGTGTTATCTGTGCCTTTTTATGGCCTGATAACTCATTTCTTTCTGTCACTAAATAATATTCTATTGCACCAACGTACCAAAATTGTTTACCTTATACCATTTGAAGAAAATGTTGACTACTTCCACTTGTTGGCAATTATCAGTAACACTGACATGAATATATTATGTGCAGATTTTTGTGTTTACATGAGTTTACAGCTCATTTGGGTAAATATTTAGGAACACAATTGCTGAATCATATGGTGAGACTACGTGTAGCTTTGTAAGAGACGCCAAATTGACTTCCGATGTGCCTGCACTAATTTGCATTCCCACAAGCAATAAATAAATGAGAGTTCCTGTTGTTCCATATCTTTGCCAGTATTGGTAATACTGGTTTCTTTGGGTTTTAGCCATTCTAATAGGTCTGTAATGGCATCTCACTATTGTTTTAATTTGCATTTCACTGACAACATACAACTTTGAGCATCTCTTTATACGCCATTTGTCCTGTACACATCTTCTTTGCAGGGTATGTTTTCCCAGATCATCCCAACTTTTTTTTTTCCGTATTTTTGAGTTTTTTTTACATTTTCAGTCAAAATAACTTTACTGAATATATATTTAACATTTTTTTCCTCCTAGTCTGTGGCTTGTCTTTTCATGTTCATAGTGCATTTCATGAGCAAATATTCTTAATTCTAATGAAAGCCAATTTGCAATTCATCTTCATGGTTTGCACCTTTCATATAGGTTCTAAGGAGTCATCACCAATTCCAAGGTCATTAACTTTCACCTATGTCATCTTTTACTCATTTTACCATTTTATGTTTCACTTTTAGGTCTATAATCCATCTGGAGCAAACTTTTGTGAAAGGTGTAAAGTCAATGTCTAGATTAAAATTTTGGTATGTGAATGTACAGTTTGTTCCAGCACCATTTGTTGAAAGGACTTCCCTTTGCTCTTTTGTCAAAGATTAGTGGACTATATTGGTGTGGGTCTATTTCTGGGCTACTTTTTCTGTTCCTTTGTTCTGTTTATATTTTTCATTCATATGACAGTACTTGGATTTGTACTTTTATATTAAGTCTTGAAGTTGGGTAGTATCAGTTCTTTGACTTTATTCTTATTTTTCAGTATTGTATTACCTATTCTGGGTCTTTTCCTTTTCACATAAACACCAAAAAATGTTTGTCCATATGTGAAAAATAACTTGCTAGATTTTGACTGAGATTGCCTTGAGTCTATGGATAAATTAGGGAGAAATTGACATCTTGACAAAATTGAGTTTTCCTATCATAAACATGGAATATCTCTCTATTTATTTAGATATTTTAAATTTCATTCATCAGAGCTCTGTAATTTTCTCTTGTGTAGATCTTAAACCTATTTTCTTAGGTTTATTTCTACATACTTCATTTTTATTTGGTGCTCATGTAAACGGTACTATATTATAAACTTCAAATCCAGTTTTTCTTTCTTTTTTTTTTTTTGAGACGGAGTCTCGCTGTGTCGCCCAGGCTGGAGTGCAGTGACGCGATCTCGGCTCACTGCAAGCTCCGCCTCCCGGGTTTCCGCCATTCTCCCGCCTCAGCCTCCGAGTAGCTGGGACTACAGGCGCCCGCCACCGCGCCCGGCTAGTTTTTTGTATTTTAGTAGAGATGGGGTTTCACCGTGTTAGCCAGGAGGGTCTCGATCTCCTGACCTCGTGATCCACCCGCCTCGGCCTCCCAAAGTGCTGGGATTACAGGCTTGAGCCACCGCGCCCGGCCCAAATCCAGTTTTTCAATGCAATTGACTTTTGTATATTAACCTTGTATCCTGCTAGGTGGCTGTAATCTATTTCAGTGTTATGAGATTTTGTTTTGTTTTATTTTGTCAATTATATGAAATTTTCTCCATAAAATCATATATATTTATGAACAAAGTTTTTTTGTTTTTCTTCTTTCCCAATCTATATGACTTTTCTTTCTTTCTTGTGTTTTTATGCATTAGTCAGGACTTCCAGTATAATATTGACTGGGAGTGGTAAGAAGAGACATATTTGTTTTGTTTGTCATCTTAGGAGAAAACATCCAATTTCCCAATACTAAGTATAACGTTAGCTCCGAATTTGTTTCATTGATGTTTCTTATGAAGTTACGGAAAATCCTCTCTATTGTTAATTTGATAAGAGTTGTTCTTAATCATGAATGGATGTGTCCCATTTTTTATTTTCAAATGCTTTTCTGCATTAATTGATATGAACATGTAATTTTCCTCTTAGGCTTTTGATGTGATGGATTACATTGATTTAAAATACTGAACCAACCAAAAACACCTAAGATAAATCCCACTTGATCATGGCATATAATTCATTTGATACATTGTTGGATTTAAGGCACTATAATTTCATGTAGAATTTTTGTATCTACTTATGAGAAATACTGGTCTGTAGTTTTATTTTCTCATAATATCTTTATCTGGTTTTGGTATTAGGGTAATACTGGCCTCATACACTGATTTAGGAATTGCTTTTCTGCTTCTATTTTCTGGAAGAGATGTAATAGAGTTGCAATCATTTCTTTAGTAAATGTTTGGTAAAGTTCACCAGTAAAAAAAAATATGAGCCTGGCATTTTCTCTTGTGGAAAGTTAATTACTGCTTCAATTTCTTTCATATATATGGGCCTATTCAGGTGATCTATTTCTCTTGTGTGAGCTTTGGTAGGTTTTGTCTTTCAAGGTATTGGTATGTTTCATCAAAGTTATCATGTTTTTGTCATAAAGTTATATATAATCTGCTATTGTCCTTTTAAATTCAGTGGGCTTACTGGGGATAATCGTATTTCATTTCCGATACAGGAAATGTGTCTTCTCTACTTTCATTATTTTATCAGCTTTTCAATTATTTTACTAATTTCAAAGAACCACTTTTATTAATCATTGATTTTTTTCTATTGATTCCTTCATTTTAAAAAATCATATTTTCCCTTCCTCTAATTTTGTTGTTGTTGTTGTTGTCGTCGCTCTTTGGTGTTGTTTATTGTTGTTGTTTTCTGGATAAACTTTTCTGGACTAATTCTATAAAGTCTGTATTCTTTGTTGTGTGTATCCACAGGAGTCTCTGCTTCAGTAGTCTTACTAGAGAGAGATATCCTTAAACATCTTGAACCAACAAGTTTCTGAGATTTGGCCAGTAGGCTCTTTGTATGTATCAGTGTACACTATCAGTGATCCTTGCAGTAGTTTACAGCTGTGTCATAGACTTCCATTTCCTGCTTGTGTAGGGACTCAAGGTCATGCAGAGGTTAGAAATCAGTTCTCTCTAAGGTCTCAGGTCTCTTAAGGGCATCTGTGCAGCACTATTCATGAACACGGAGCCTAGATTCCCTGGAATTTGGTGAAATCGTGTAAATTATGGGTACATAATCATCAGGGTCTATTTTTTGGTCATCTTTTTGTTTGCTTTAACTGGTAATGCCACCTCAAATAACAGCAGTGTTGCACAATTGCTGCTGGTTACTTTTGACAAATTTCCTGGAGCTAAGCTGCTCTCACACAGGGAGCCTAAAGTTAGGTAAAATGAAGAAAAGTGCTAAGAATTAAATATTTCAGCCAGTCCCTAGTCTGGTCAAACTTGAAATGGAGGTTTAGGGAACTCCAAACCTCTGCTGCCCCTTCCATAGCTGTTAGGTTGCTGAATTTTGCAGCTATGCTGTTTGGAGCCTATTGGTTTTCAAGGCTGCGAAAGTGTTAGATAGAGGGGAACAGGATCAGGGCAGGCCAAGACACCACAAGGTGCACTGTTCATACTGAGATTCAGTCATTTTTCTTGAATAAACACTCTTTGGATTTTTTGTAAGTGTTTAACAGATTTTCAGAGTTCCAAAGTGTTCATTTTTTACTTTTTCTGTCAGTGTTCTCATTGCTTCTAAAGGAATAGAACGTTTTCAAAAGTCTTTACTCTGCCATTCCAGAAGCTGGTCCCCAAACACATACTGTTTTGATTATATGACTGCATAGCTTTTTGTGAGACAAGCAATAGCTCACTGAACCTGTCAATTGTATGTACTATATCACAGTATATGATATCATGTTATATTTAGTATATATTACATATTTGTATGTTATAGAAATATTATATATAGTATGTATCATAGCCATATATGTATGTGTTTTGTGCAATAACTATTTTTCACACCATATAAAAGGAAACACATTATCCAGCTACAATTAAAGTCCCTATTACTCAGCACTTTGCTGAAAGAAAAGTGAAAACATGAGTTTGAGATTAGTTCCCTGTTTGATTCTATACCTTCCACTGAAATGGACCTAGAGGAGGTAAAAGAAAAAGGTGGTTGCTCTTCCATGATGATTAAATTATTCCAGAGGAGGATGGGATAGTTAAACATACACACAGACACAACACACACACACACAACACACACACACACACAGCTGGCTTGAGCTCATGAGACTGCAGTAGTGGGCAAAACCTAAGTTCACTTGAAGTCCAGAAATCTTGAAATACTGATAAAGGCCTTGGAAGAAACTCAGCACAGTTAAATCCTTGTCCAATATGTTTTAATACTTTGGCCTGGGATAAAGAAAGCTGTTTTCCATCCTGGAAGGAGTGGTGGTTCTAAAATGGGAAATTCATTCTACCCATTGGGGCCATTGCATGCTTTCTTTGTTTGCTATACTCAATTAATTAACTGATTTTATAATAAATTGTAAATATCTTTTATAATTGTTGACTTAATTAGTTTCTTTGAATTAGATTAGGAAATATTAAAATAGGATGTTTTCAGTTCTATTAATTAGCAATATTCTATAACAGTAAAAATGTATTTTATTATGTGCTATGAGTCAAGATGAAAATGAGTAGGTTGGTGAAACTAAAATGACAAATTTTTAAAAACTGTATAAATGCACTGAAAATTCTTGTCATAAATAAACATTTGAAAAAATCCAACATTTCTAATGCATTTGACTGTCTGTCATTAATTTTCTGCAATGATACCTATATCACGTAATCCATGTTCCACATTCTTTTTTATCTTACTTATATATGAGCTTAAAAACAGATTAAATAAAAGCAAAGCAAAAAGGAAATTTATGTTTTCCACTTTTATAAGATAATCAATAAGTCCACTTTACTTGGTGTATATGTGTATATGAGTTTTTTTTTTTTTTTTTTCAGAAATTCCGCATTACTTAACACAAGAGGCCTTGGAATAGCCTAAAACAATATAACAAGGTAAAAAAAGAAAAAAAAAGAAAAAAAAAGAATGTGTTGCGGCTCATATACTGAACATTTTTATTTAGTAATCCCAAGACTGCGAAAATTTCCCAGAGACAGAGAAAGAGTGTTGAAAGGAAAAAACAGTAACTTAAAATAAAACTAGTTTTCCCACAAAATAAAGCCATCTTATACCCCATGTAAGATATTTCCTCCAGCAAACCTTTATTTTAAACTAGTAAATTGCCAATAATCAGTACTCAAATAAATGTTGTCACTTTTTACTAATAAGAAGATAATCTTAGCCTGGTTTTCTGTAGAAAACAGAGATCACAAAGACTATGTTGTTGTGGCAATTCTTATTAGCAAGTGGAAACCCAAGACTAATTTTTCCTCTAACCATTACACTTCCCCACCCAAAATCCCCATCCCACCCTTGTGCCCCTCCCGGTTCCTACGAAAGTTACTTATTCAAGTCAGGCTCTTTTCCCAGGCAAGGGGAAGTAAGATCAGTATGGTTGCCCTTATTTATACCAAGCAGAAAGAAAATCTTGAGGTCCTGTGCATGTTCTGGTACCAGTAGATGTGCAGACCACCGTCTGCATGTCTGTGGTCCACGGTTATCCTTTATTCAACTTTATAGCGGGTCAGAATGGGATCGTATGAAAAAAATAGATAAAGTATGGTTACCAGCGCCCCGGGTAATAGGCTTGAGCGGACTTGGAAATAGGGTCGAGGCAATAAACTTGAGTCCTCCTGTTCTGCCTGGGTGCCCAACTTCAGGAAGGGCATTCAGCAATTTGATATCCACTCCATGGAGCATGATAAGTGGGTACACGGTTTTCCTCTCT
Organism: Rhinopithecus bieti; assembly: GCF_001698545.2. Classification (NCBI taxonomy): domain Eukaryota; kingdom Metazoa; phylum Chordata; class Mammalia; order Primates; family Cercopithecidae; genus Rhinopithecus; species Rhinopithecus bieti. The sequence continues at coordinate 3,362,567 of NW_016809462.1, forward strand.
TCCCCTCCCCCTCTCCTTCCCTCCCTTCCCCTCTCTTGACGGATCTCCTCTCTCCCGGCGGAGTGCAGTGCGGCGACTGCGCGTCACCTGCAAGCTCCGCCTCCCGGGTTCACACCATCCAACTGCCCTCATCGTCCGGAATAGCTAGGACTACAGCGACCGCCACCATGTCCGGCTAATTTTTAAATTGTTTTTTGTGTTGTTCTTTTTTTTTTTGAGATGGAGCTGCCCTGTTGCCAGGCGGATGTGCAGTTGGCCGGATCTCAGCTCACTGCAAGCTCCGCTCCCTGGGTTACTCCATTCTCCCTCCTCCAGCCTCCCGAGTACAACTGGGACTGGCAGGCGCCCACCCACCTCCCCTGGCTAGTTTTTTTTTTAGTTTTTTTAGTAGAGACGGGGTTTCCAGCCTGTTGTCCCAGGATGGTCTCGATCCCTGCCCGTCTCGGCCTCCCGAAATGCTGGGATTACAGGCAATTTTAAAAATATTTTTAGTAGAGACGGAATTTCACCGAGTAGCCAGGGTTCTTGATTTCCTTACCTCGTGATCCGCCCGCCTGGGCCTTCCAAGTGCTGGGATTACAGCAAAAAGCAACCGCGCCAGCGGTACAGGCTTTTCAACTGCCAGATGACTCTCCCTTCCCCTTAGGAAATGTGCCTCTGGACACAGACTGCCCCAGCTGTGCCTGACCAGTCCAGAAACCTAGACCCAGCCTGCCCCCTTGTTCTTACATAGGGAAACAGTGTCATACTCTTAATCACATGCTTGTCTATAGATTAGAAAGGAAATATATATCCCTGACTAAAAAATATATCAAATTTTAATGGTATAAATCCACAGTTATATCCTCAGAAAATCAAGACAAATGAAATTAATTCAGATAAGGCTTAGATCAGAAGAAGAAGTAAGAAACGAGTTTATGTTTAAGAAAAATAAGAGACAAGAGAAATGTAAAATAAAATCAATTTATATATAAATGCCAACTTCATTAAAAAGAACTGATGCAATATGAATAAAATACTTTTTTTCATCTGTAAGAAGAATTAAAAGTTTCTAAATCATCAAACAAAATTAATAAATCATCATCCGTATATCCTGTTTTTTTGGCAAATTATAAGGATTTTTAAAAAAATTCATAAAGCAACATATGAGTGGTTCTTCTGGTTGTACATGTAGCTTCCTTCAACTACTATTGAAAATGCAAGTCATAGTGAAGTTGCCAAATACCAAACATTCCATCTGAAGAAAATATAATGCAAAAAATGGGGAAAAATTTATTCTTCCAAGGTGAGTAAATGAAAATGAATTGAGGAAGAATAAAGCAATTCAAGGTTTCAACTAATGATACTGAAGATTCTTGAAAAGATGATGATAAAAAAGATGTGATTAACCACAGATATTCACAGACTGTTTTTAAGTAGATATTTACAATTTTCCAAAGCAGCAACTAATCTTCAGAGAACCAGCAACAGGGTAATAAAATTATTTACATCCCATTACCTAATACAATACGTGAATCCTCTTCAGTGCTTGGCATTATTAAGAATATTGGTTAAAGACCAGAAGGTAGGCATGAGTTTCCTTTTACCCAGCAAGTTAACATCTTCTGTTCAGTTTCTGTGTCCTCTCTAAGGACCTACTCTTTGATGGCAGGGCATTCCCTTTAAGAGACAGGTTTTCTCTGACAAACCACTATAGTATGCTTTTTTCTATGATTTCAAGAGGCTATAAATATCATAATATGATGATTAAAGAGTGTACATTTAATTAGAAGATGGGTGATCTTCTTATATAGATCCTGAAACACAAATCCAAATGAATTTCATATGGTGTCTTAGTTGGTTCTGGATGCTCTAATAAATTTCCACAGACTGGGCAGCATAGACACAACACAAATTTATTTCTCACAGTTCTGGAAGCTAGAAGTCTGGGATCAGGGTGTCAGTATGGTCAGGTATTAGGAAGGGCTTTCTTATATGTGCAGACCACAGACTGCATTTCATGTGCAAACTGCATTGTATTCTCACATGGCAGAAAGCAAAAGAAGCAAGCTCTGTCCCAACCCTTACAAGAGCACTAATTTCATTCTCATTAGACTAATCTTAATTACCTCCAACGATGTCACGTCCTAATATCATCACATAGGAGACAGGGTTTCAGCATGAATTTTATGGAGTCATTCATTCCATAACAAATGGACAAGTGTAGAGAGCATCACATTACTAAAATAATCCAGAAGACAATTGAAACTCTGAGATGCACAATAAAAGCAGACATAATGAGAGATTTGATTAAATATCAAAAAATTCAACAGTAAAGATAAATATCTAAATGGAGAAGTAACATTTGCAATGCAAAATAATAAATACAGGGTGGAGGAATTTTTTAAAACTAACAGAATAAATCTTACATTGGACAAATGCCAGGAATAAGCAGTTCAAACAGGTAAAGTCAATAAATATACTAAAATGTTCTAAGCATGTAGCATTCAACAAAACAAGATAAAAACTAAAACATATGTTTTCTGTTATTTAAACATTTATTTTATGTTCATTTATATATATATATAAAATTTGTGAAATGTAAAGTAATCAAGTGGGTATAAATGTAACAATTAAAATGAAAAGGAAAAATTTTCCTTTATCTTACCTAATGTCATTATGCTCTTTGTCTCTCCCTAAAGGCAGTTTCTGTTAACATTCTGCTATGCACATTTTAATAAGTACGCTTTAAACGAACAGTAGGCTCTTACTCTTTTTATGGTTTTGGATCTTGCTTTTCATTTGATAAGAATATGGAGAGACATTTCCCCACCCTATGTATGTGTTTCTGAATTTATAACTTTTTCCAAATACAATCATGTGTTACATATTCTAGATTCTTCATTATGTATTCACCATTCCTATAGAGATATTGATTTGTCCTCACTTGATCGCTATGCAAAAAAATTTTGGGGGAGACAATCTTATTGATTCAATTTGGTTCAGTAGATATGTGTAGTTTTAGCACTCACCCTGTCTCCTGGGACAACCTTGCTCCTTTTCCCAAACTTCAATTCAGAAATCACAGAGTTAGTCATTTATTTTTAGAATTGTGTATTATTTTATGAGTATTGTTCATGATATGAATGCAAATGAAGTAACCAGTAAAAATTAAGTATTGTTACTTTTGATCCCATAATTCTGCCTTAATTTGGTCATATTTCCTTATTCTAATAAGACATAATTCTATAAAGCAACAAAATATTTTTCTTTTTTATTAAAGATACATGTTTTTCATTTTGTTTTACATTTTGTTTACTTATTAGCACTGAGTTGTTAAGAACAGGACAGAAGTAACAACTTTATTTCACCCTATTTAACTGAAAATCAGTCTATTTGTAGTGGCATTTGTTCTTATTTACACTGTGTAACATAAAATTTAGAACATCATATATCAAAATTATTAGGATATTGATATTACACCCCTGCTCTTTATTGAAATTACATCTGGTAAACTATTATTTTGATATTATATCAAGAATATTTTCCATTTTACTGAATATTTTTAAAGCAAGTTGTTTAATAACTACAAACACAATTCATCTTATGCAAGTATGTTACTTAAACCATACAGTTATTGCATGATATTAAATGTTTTTTAATTGTCAGATAAAAGTGTATGTATTTACTGCGTACATAATGAGCTCTGAAATATACATACATTGCAGAATGATTAGATCTAGATGAGTAACACATGCATTACCTCACATAGTTATTATTTTCCTGGTAAGAACACATAATATTCACTGTTTTAGCATTACCAGGAATACAGTATATTAATAACTATAGTCATTTATTTCATGAGATCAACATTTTTAAATTTCACATATGAGATCTCACCTACGAAGCATTTCTCTTTCTTTGCCTGGCTTATTTCACTTTACGTAATGTTCTCCAGGTTTGTTCATACTGTAAATGAGATAATTTCCTGCTTTTCCTTGGTTGAATAGTATGTAATATGATTTAATTGTGTATATGACCCACATTTTCTTTGTCCATTCATCTATTGACACATACTTAGGTTTAGTCCATATCTTTGCTGTTGTAAATAAGTCTGCAATAAACATGAGTGTGCAAATATTTCTTCTACATAATGCTTTTATTTCTTTTGATGTATATCCAGCAGTGGGATTGCAGGATTTAGTGGTTGTTCTTTTTATGATTTTCTGAGGAACCCTCATATTGTTTTCTATAATGGATGTATTAATCTCTATATCCATCTACAGTGTGCACTGTTTTCCTTTTCTCCACATTCTTACCAAAATTTATCTTTTGTGTTTTTCATAACAGCCACTCTAACAGGTGCATGGTGATGTTTCATTGTGAATTTAATTTGCATTTAATTGATGATTAATGATGTTGACAATTTTTAAAATATACCTGTTGACCTTTGTATATTTTCTTTTAAGAAATGTCTATTCGATCCCTATGGCCGTTTTTTACTGGCTTATTTCTTTTCTTGATATTGAGTTGTTTGTGTTCTTTATATGTTTTGAATATTAGTCCCATATCAGATGTACGGTTTTCGATTGTGTTATCTCATTCTGTAGGACATCTCTTTACACTGTTGATCATATTTGTTGCTGTTCAGAAGCTTTTTAGTGGATAAAAAAAGCCAAAGCTGTGCAGACACATTTAATTTGGAAAGGAGACAAAGAAGTTCCTTATATAATGATAAAGGGATTTCAGCAAAACAATATAACAACTGTAAATACTTGTGCATCCAACATTGGAATATGTAAATATATACAACAAGTATTAATAGATCTGAAGGTAGATATAGAGTGCAATACAATAATAGTAGGATACTGCAACACCCCACTATCTATAATGGACAGATCATTCATACAGAAAACCAGTAAGAAAACATTAGATTTAAACTACAGACTAAATCAAACTAACCTAGCAGACAACTATAGAATATTCCATCGCAAAACAGAAAAATACATATTCCTTTCAACTGCACATGAAACATTCTCCAGGACAGATTATATTTGAAGCCACAAAAGAAATCATACAAAATGTAAAAAGGTTGAACTTATATCAAGTTTCTTTTCTGATTATAATGTTCTGACCATAATGGTATGAAACCAGAAATCAATAACAGGAGAAACATGGAAATTAAACAACATGCTCCTAAATACCCAATGGATAAATAAAAAATTAAATAGTCTATTCAGGCTCTCAATTAAGGGAATTGAGGCCCACCTCCATTCGCAAGGGCAATGTGCTTTACTCAGTCTACAGAATTCAGTGTTAATATCATCTAGAAGCATCCTCGCAGATACATGCAGAATCATGGTTGGTCAAATGCCGGGGTACTCCATGACAAAGTCAAGTTGACACATAAATTTAACCATCACATCTACTAAGAAATCCATTCCTATTACACTGTAATACTGTAGAGTATAGCAACTGTGGTGATGCCTCATTTGTGCCTACAACAAGCCATATTGATGCGCCGTCAGTCTGGTCACCTCTGGAAGGTAAGTGGGAATCCATGCTGTTGGTCTCCCTCTCTGCTACCGGGTCTTTCTGTTCTCTAAATCACGTGTGTCTTATACTTTCAGGATGCTAGCCATTTGAATAGATCAACATGTTATCCTCAATGAAATGGATTCATGTACTACTCTGTGCAATATATACTTAGGTCACATCCCTTTGGTTTACATTATGACAGAGGAGTTGACACAGCCTGAGGTGAAATTTTATAAAGGTTTATTGTATATTTTAATGAAATAAAGTTATTTGTGATACATTTCTCTCATTGACAGAAAAGAATGCACATGCCATATCAATGTCCACACCAGGAACCTGGAGTTGTTATCTGTTCTAAGAAAGTTACCATCCCTGTCATGGCAGGTGTAATAAGGGAAACTAACTACTGAATTGAGCTTGTAATGATATATAATCATCTTTCAAGATCCATCTGGTTTCTGCAAAGAAAACACTAGGTGACCTAAATGAAGATGAGATGAAGATCACTATCCCTGCATCTTTTGGAGACAAAAGTTTGGCATAAATCTGCTAATCTCTGCCATACACACAGTACTAATTTTTTCAGTAATTTGGTCATGGAAGGAGAAATTTCAGGGGCTTACACTTAGCTTTCCCCATGCATATATACAATGGAACACTCTTTAGCCATAAAACAATGAAATTCTGTCATTTGTGGCAACATGGATGAACCTGGATGCTGATCTCTGCTGATTATCTACTGTACTGTTTCCTTTGCAGAAACCAAATGAACTTTATGTTAATATCTGCTGTTTTTATCAGTCCACTACACTCCAGTCTGGGCAACACAGTGAGACTCCGTCTCAAAAAAAAAAAAAAAATCTGCTATTTTATATTTATTTTGAGAATTCTCATAGCAAAATGTTACCTAACCACAAAACAGAGAAGCAGCAATGAGTTTAACATTTATTTACTTAAAATATACAATATGTGTTTATTTTGTTTACTTAAAATATACAATAAACCTTTATAAAATTTGACCTCACATAATAGAGAGCTTTGTACTTACTACACACATACATACGCATGCACACACACACACACACAGAGCGTTTATCTTGTAGAGATGTGGGAAAGATAGCAAAATAATCAGCTTTGAAAATGAGAATACACTGTTATTAAATTGGACACATATTTATCCAGAAATAAGGAGATGATTGCAACTTTCTTTGATTTCTGTACTCCCAGTCCCGGGTACACTACTATGTGCTGATTTTTTTTTTTTTTTTTTTTTT
>NW_016809462.1:3369757-3405725 GCF_001698545.2 Rhinopithecus bieti
TACAGGATGATAATAGAAAATGAGAAAATAAAGATCATTTTAAAATGAAATATGAAAACTAAAGGGATGAAATATGAAATTTTGAAATATGAAATATGAAAACTAAAGGATTTTGTCCTTGGTATGGTGACAAAAAAAGCCCTCATAACTTACAGCAGGAATGCATAGAAAGCCAAGCATGAAACACAATATTTATTGGACTGTATGATTAACTTCAGAGGAGGTTAAGCCCTCAAGGAAGACAGATTTGTTATGCCAAAGAGAGAGCTTCATTGGGAAAATCTGAGATTCTACAACAGGATTTAGGTATGCGGGTGACTGTCCTTGGAGGATTGATTGCTCTACCTCTTCTGAAACATCTAAGCTTGCAGATACATTTCATTTCTCCCTATTAAGAGTGATCAACCCCATAATCCTGAAAGGCAATATACTCAAAATCTGCCTTCACGTCTTTTTTGGACCACCTGACTTTTACCTATATTTAAGTAAGAAAATTAACCAGCTGAAGATGCACTGGGCTTGATAAAGAAAGAAAGAACTATAATTTAAAGACACTACAAACTTAGCTGACAAGTATTGCCAGCAGCCTGGGAAGTGTGAGGGGCACAAGATTAGAATATTCTTCATGAAAGGGACTGAAATATAAAGTTTGAAAAGAAAGAGTTTATTTATCTGAGAATACTCTCTGGAGATAAAGGATTTCTCATGATGGAAAGAACATCAGGAGAGCCTGCAAAGTACCTAATAAGTTGGCTCTCAGTGCCTTGGTATCCACAATGGCCAAGCTGAGCAAAATTGAAATGCTTAGAATTGCCATTTCTGATGATGGATAAAGAGAATAAAAAGTTCAGGGTAGTGGATTTGCTAGTATGGATAAAATATGTATACCCTGAAGATGAGGAAGATGATAATGTTATTTGGGGAGGCCGAGAGAACACACAATTTATCAAGGCCACAAGAATGCCCCAGTGAGAAACGTAGCAGCATCACTAAAAAGTTCAGTAATGGCTCTACCTTGCAGTTCAAGGATGGAGGTAGGAAACACTGTTAGAAAATTTTTCTTGCTGAAAACAATTAGTCATGAATGGACTTTGAAATAAGAGAGTCTAGGAGGTGGCACTTAACTGATGGTACCCAGGTTGTGTAATAACTAGCAAAGTTGAAGTAGCAGTCCCAGGAACCAAATACTTGGGGACTTACAATAATTGTTAATGGAACGTGACCTCCCTGGGGACAAAATAGATTGGTGGAAAACAAATACGCTATTCAGCTTAAGCCAGTGGAAGAAGTCAAGGTTTGTTTATTAGTCCGTTTTCACGCGGCTAATAAAGACATACCTGAGACTGGCATGTCTCAGGGCAACTTACAAAAGAACAACTTATGAAAAAAAGAACAACTTACAAAAGAAAGAAGTTTATTGGACTTACAGTTCCACATGGCTTGAGAGGCCTCACAATCATGATGGAAGGTGAAAGGCAAGGAGGAGCAAGTCACATCTTACATGGATAGTGGCAGGAAATGACAGAGAGAGAGAGAGAGAGAGGGAGAGAGAGAGAGAGTTTGTGGAGGGGAACTCCCATTTTTAAAACCATCAGATCTCATGAGACTTATTCACTATCATAAGAACACCATGGGAAAGATCTGCCCCCATGATTCAACCATCTCCCACTGGGTTTCTCTCACACCACGTGGGAATTATGGAAGCTACAAGATGAGATTTGGGTGGGGACACAGAACCAAACGATATCAGTTTGGTAACAGGGAATCTGAGGGAGGCCATCTTAAGAAAAATTTCCTTTTACCTTGGATAGTTTTCAGACCTGAGACATTGAGAAGACCTCACCCATTAAACACAGTTGACTTCTTTCTGAAGTTCAATGATTCTCCAGGACGATAGCATGTATACATAGAAATTATTTCTTAAGCAGTTACCAAAGGAAACTAAGACCATATACTCAGTTAATTGGACATTGGGAAATGAGAGCTACTCACATTTTTCTAATACAGGGTACAGGGTCTAACAGACATTAAAATATGGATACTTTGAGACATTACCATAGCTTTCTTATTTGTTGGAAACATATGGGAACCAGGTGAAAAACAGCTTATATGGACCATATTGATGAACCCCAAACCCTGAATATTTAATTGGCATTGACATACTTGAAAGTTAACACAACCTCACAATTGGGCTCTTTGTAGAAAATAACTAATATGATAGGGAAAGCTAAGTGAAACCCCTGAAATTTCTCCTTCCATGACCACATTACTGAAAAATATTGGTCCTGTGTGTATGGCAGGGATTAGCAGATTTATGCCAGCCTTACGTCTCAAAGAGATGTAGGGATGGTGGTCCTCATCTCACCTTCATTTAGATTATCTACTATTTCCTTTTCAGAAACCAGATGGATCTTGAAAGACGATTATATATCATTACAAGCTCAATCCAGTAGTCAGTTGCCCTGATTAGAACTGCCATGACAGAGATGGTAACTTTGTTAGAGCAGATAACAACTCCAGGTTCCTGGTGTGGGCATTGATAACGGCATGAGCATTCTTTTCTGTTTCAATGAGAGAAATGCATCACAAAGAATTTTATTTAATTAAAATATACAATAAGCCTTTATAAAATTTGACCTCAGGCTATGTTAACTCCTCTCTCCTCTGCCATAATATAAGTCAAAGGGATGTTAACTATCAATATATTGCACAGAGTAGTACATGAATCCATTTCATTGAGGATAGCATGTTGATCTATTCAAATGGCTAGCATCCTGAAAGTATAAGTCACATGTGATTTAGAGAACAGAATGACCCAGTAGCAGGGATGGAGACCAATAGCATGGATTCCCACTTACCCTCCAGAGGTGACCAGACTGACAGAGCATCAGTATGGCCTGTTGTAGACACAAATGCGGCATCACCACAGTTGCTATACTCTACAGTATGACGGTGTCATAGGAATGGATTTCATAGTAGATGTGATAGTTAAATTTATGTGTCAACTTGACTTGGTCATAGAGTACCCTGGCATTTGACCAACCATGATTCTGCATGTATCTGCCAGGATGCTTCTAAAGGACATTAACACTGAATTCTGTAGACTGAGTAAAGCACACTGCCCTCGCTAATGGGGGTGGACTTCAATTCCTTGAACTGAGAGCCTGAAGAGAACAAAAAAAAAAAAAAAGAGGGCTCCCTTCCAGTCTGAGTGCTTGAGCTGGAACATCATTCTTTTCCTGACTTCAGAAGAACTGAAACATCCACTCTTCTTGAATCTCTAAACTGATGATTTTTTGACTGGAACTTTTTTTTTTTTTAGTTTTTATTTTTTTGAGACAGAATCTTGCTGTTTTGCCCAGTCTGGAGTGCATTGTTATAACCGTAGTTCACTTGCAGCCTCAGCCTCCCGAGTTGCTGGGACTACAGGCACACACCACCATGCATGAGCCACTGTGCCTGGCCTGTACTGGAAATTATACCATTGACTTTCCTGATTCCTAACCTTCAGACTTTATTAGAACAGATAACAACTCCAGGTTCCTGGTGTGGACATTAATATGGCATATCCATTCTTTTCAGACTTGTACTGGGACTACACCATTAGCTTTCTTAGGTCTCCAACTTGCTGACAGCGAATCTTGGGGCTTGTCAGCCTCAATAACTATGTGAGCCAATAGTGTGTGTGTGTGTGTGTGTGTGTGTGTGTGTGTGTGTGTGTGAATGACATAAATCCAATGCAGGAAGGCTCAGAGTTTCTAACTCTGTATTGTCCTGCATACTACAGGCCTTGTCTTTCAAAGCGATTACTCACTTTCAATGTTATATATATATTTTTGATATTGTTTTCTGAGACCTGCTTATTCTGGATTTATTTACTCCCAGTACTTCAACAATCTTTCATAGGATTCCCAGTGTTACCATCTTCTCAGCTTGGCTTATATTGCCAAATGTTTTCTTTTATGGCCGGTCTTCGTCTTTCTGAAAAACTGTGTTATGCTACTTTCACTGATGCCTTGGAATTTAGGCTCATATGGTTTCATCTTCTCATCATCCTACTGTGTTTCCTTTAGTCTTGTCTTACAAAGTTCTGGAGCCTGCACATTTTCTTACAGTATTGCACTTAGTTCATACACTATTGTTCTACATCCTTTTGAGAACAACTTTTTATTTGTTACTCTTGAATTCCATAACCTCTGTGCTTCTTCACTGTTTCCCTTTTTCTTTTCACCTACCCTTGGACAATAGCTAGTCCAGCATGGATTTTAAGCCATGAAGGGCATTGGCCATGCCACTCACCTTCAGGAGTTCCCCAAGTATTCAAGAAACGCCTATGTGGCTTCAGGGAATATGTCACTTGTTCATAAATTATTTATTGTTCTATTTTTTTTGGTCAGTCTGGTATTCATTCTAGAATTTAGAGAAATTTCAAGACATTACTACAGCCATGACTCCGTTGTTATTGGGTCAAAATTAATGTTTGATCTTCATTTATAATATTAAACTTACATATTCATTCTAGAAAATCCACTAAATTTGATATGTTTATATAGATTATAGATAAATCAATGCATGTATCACATTTAAGAAATTACATATTTGTTTTTTTGTTCTGCATTCTGTATTATATAATATGAATTATTAATTGTATACTATATTTCACACATAACAGATTAAATAATATATATCTGATTAGTAAATTTCTGTAGATTTTTTATATAATCTTATTTTGACCTTACAACAAAATATACTTACTTTATGCAGCTTTCTCTGTTTGATCATAAGCTGTTTGAGAAATAAAATTATATCTTATTAATGTTTGTGACACCAGTAACTAAAAATAATACCAAATATGTATTAAAAATTAAAAGTTGTTACATATCAAACTTAAAATACATCCCTCCTTAAACATCAGTATTTTCAACAATCAACCTAAACACCAGAACATATCATCAAAATTAAGCAATTATGAAGCTAAGAAAAATAGTAGTTAAAAATCGTAGGCAACACGACCCAAATCATATTGTAGAAAAATATATATTCAAGTTTCATATATAAATATTCTCAGTTGAATTAACTTTTGTATATACATATATATATATAATGTCTTAATCATTCCTGAACATAAAATGTTTCCTGAAGAATTTCTAAAATAGCGTGTAAGATAAAAAGGTCTAAAGTTGTATAATTTTTTATACAGCTATTTATTTGGTAAGATACAGTAGCATAACAATCTTGACACTTATAATTCTCCTCCAAATTTTACTTATAAAATATACCTTTTAAGAAGTAATGGAAAATAAATATTTGATTTAGATATTGAAATTATTTCCTATCCTGGACATCGTCCTACACATAATGAAACAAAACACTAACAAAAACTTCCTTAATGAACTGAATTTTGGGGAAGATGATATTTGGGAAGGGGAAGAAAAAAAGGCCTGCATTGTATACATTTTTTATTTTCTTCTTACTTATTACTAATACTCTGTTTTGGTTCTCGAAGTAGAAATAAATTAGTCCCTTAAATCTTACCATTGATACTTTCAGAAAATAAATTTATTGAGGACATTTTTACCTTATATTACTGTTTGAATGTGTTCCTTCATATTTGTGAAAGGGTATATCAGATTTGACTTTCCAGGTCTATATTTCCTCATTATCCTGTAAGTATGTTTTCTCCATACCACACCATATTATTCTAATGCAGAGTTTTTGAAAGAAACAGTCATAACTAGGACTCTCTTGAAATATTTTGCAACTTTAAATCAAATAACTCTGAAGTTTATAGTCAAAAAAAAATTCTGCAGACAAGTCTTTTCCATTCTTGGAGGACAAACCTTGCACATTTTCAAAAATTTCTTGGACTTTCACTGTCCATTTCATCCAAGCAATCAATTTATCTTTCTCTGTGGAGTCTGTGAGCAGGACTCCATTGCCAATTGACTGGTGGCAGGGATTTCCCTGACTAAGCTGCCCTTTTGCTCTTTTCTAGTCCTGTCACTAGAGAGAAATGAATTTGTGCCATCAAAAGAAAACACCTGCTGACACATAGTGCTATCTATGTTAAAAGAGAACAATGCACATGCATCTAATACTATATATATACCTTTAAAGATCTCCATCTATACTTTATTTTCCAATGTATGTGAATTTTGTCATTCTATATAGTAGCCCTAATTACTTTTATGCATCAATTTATCCTAAATTTGGCATAAGATGTTTAATACAGACACGATTTATTTAATTTGCAAAGATGTTCTTTGCAAAAACTCTATTCAACTTCCTTTTCCTTAATAGAGATTTTGCTTTGCATGGTGGCACAAATCATTCTAATATGCCTAAAAGAGTCTGAAAATGAATATAACTTACTGGGGCTGAAATAATGGCCATTGGCTTCTATATGCAAAGATTGATGAGTGAAGATCATCGTTGGTACTCTGCTGTATGTTTTTTTGAAATTCTTTTACGGAATATTTTATTTTCCCATCTCTTTACCTCGTGCCTAGATGTCTAAGCAATATTAAACATTACCCTAATTTGAATAGAATGTAGAAATGTTCCTTCCTTAGTGTAAACCCAAGGTGCTGGGGGTTCTCTCCTGGTGTATTTCTATTTCAAAAATCATTACAAATGGACATTTAAATATACTGCTACCTAGGACATTAGGAATAGTAATTTATAATGAGATATTTGCTAAGCAAAATTACCTTAATTATCCAAACAATTCCACCCAGAAAATCTATTAGTAAGGAGAGTCTTAGTAATAGAAATAAGTCATAAGTTCTTGATATTCAGCATTGTTGTTGAGTTAGTATTTTAGTATAGTTTTGTGGTATGGAATTTAAATTAATGTCTTACTTTTCTTCCTTCCTAGTACACAAGGGAGGATATTTTATATGTCTTTAAAGATTACAACCCTTGCATCAGAGTAATTCTCATCGATTTTCATTACTAAAATTAAAATCCCTAGCTTTTTCTTATTACTTAAAAGGAATTATTTCAATACTTCTTAAATATAGAAAGACCATTTAGATTGTATTTGTTGGATATTTTGGTCCTTTTTTTTTGTACCTATCACTGTCAAAATACGAATAGCAGATTATGATAGTATAATAATTCACATATCTTTCAGTTTTATATTATTTGTTTTGCTTTGTTCTGTTTTAAGAGACCATAAGATTCTTTGAGACGAGTATTTTTTGTCATTAAAATATGATCATTGTTGGCAAAAAAAAACCACTTTATATTATAAATGCCTTTGAAAATAATGAACAATTTGCCAAAGTTTATATTTATATGTTCAGTGTAATCAACCACTGTCTTAAAACAATATCATTATTGACTAGCTAAGAAATATGCTAAAATGCCTTTGCAGCATTCCTTATTTATTATTCCTCCTGGAAATCATTTAGGTAGTAATCATTTTGTATATTCAAAAGTTTATGTATATGACTTTTAGGAATATAACTTTTATTTTTCTAAAAAATGATGGAATAACAAAAGTTATCTAGGCTCTACAATGGTAAATTTGAATGTTAAATAGCTTAGTTTTACAAGAAAAAAAATCTATGCAGAATACCTGTAGACCCAAGAATATATTTGTGTGTGTGTGTGTGTGTGTGTGTGTGTGTGTGTGTATAAAGTCTGTTAATTTCTCATCATTTTATCCACAGAATGCACTGTACATTGCACATGTGTTTATATTAAGTGGAGCTACTTTGGGGGAAAATTAAGAAAAAGTCCATTAATCCAGTTTAGATGTTAGCAATGACCTCATTGGACATCTTTATTGCACTAAACCTGAATGCCTATTGCCACTGTGTAAACTTATATGTCCTTGATCAATATTTCCTATTTAATCTTTTATACTTGCTTAAAAACATTAAACATGGCTACCCATAATACAGGTAAAATACCATTACTCCAGGAATATCTTAGAGCAATGTATCACAGTGACCACGTGTTCTTGGGTTAGTCTGCTTGGGTTTAGATTTTGCTTTAACTTATTACTGCCTATGCCATCTTGATAAAGTTATATGACTTTTTAAAATAGCAGCTACCTTTTCTATAAAAGGGAGTAAATCTAATATTTCTAGATTTTTGCAAAGATTAATATGATAAAGTACGCATATCATTATATCAACTCTAGATTCTTAGAAAACAGGTAATAAGTGGTAGTCAATTTGAGAGCTAGTCCAAGGCATTAGCTATGCTTTCTCTTCCAGGATCAAGATAATCACCAAATGGCACTCAAAGTCTTGAAAATGTTATTTTTTGAACTGAAAAAAAAAAGTTGAGACTTTCTGATATGACGGCATCAGAATCTCCCATTTAACCATCTTGGCATCATTTCTTTGGCACAGAAAAGTTGATTCTTTCCTATCATGAAGCTAACAAACCTTTTTTGCCCTTTGAAAATGTATGCTGCTATTAAACATCAAAAACTGTGTCACATGGAAATGCCTTCCTGCCAGGGTGTGCTGTTGCCATTGAGTCATCTGTTTGTACTATCATTAAGTACAAAAGCTTTGAAGTAAGACCTAAAGCCAAAATTCTCACAGATGTTGCATGGAAATAAACTTCAAAAAGGATGCACAGTGTTCATTCATAGACAAGTAAACGTCTGTGAGAGAGAGAGAGAAAGAGAAAAGAAAGCAAGAGAGACAGAGCAACTCACTTAAAGGCTTTGCTTTGAACAAAACAGGCCCTGGGCCTTCTCTTTCAAATTGATGTCTCTGTTTATATAGCTTCCTGCCTCCGTACTAGGTGACTATTGAAGTCCCACTTTTTGAACTAATTTACAATGACCTCTTCCTAGTTTTCAACAGTTTCTTTCATGGGGGGTTTGTTTTCTCTAATGAGGCTCAGCTAGGACCAGGGGTAAACAAAAGGAAACAGACATCCTTCAACAGATTCTGTCTGCACTGAGGCTGATATTTGAAAAAGAGGAGGGGCCAAGAATGAATAAGAGATGTCCTTGTATCTGCAGCTTTGAAACTGGAGATCCCATAAATTCAATGTGTTTGGACTCACTAAATCTTTCTTTATTTAAAAATATTACGTTTCATACACCAAGGCTACAAAATAGAAATAAACAAAGCCATATGACAAATGTTTATTTTTGATAACTCTTATGTGAGAAAATGAACTCATTCTCTGTTTTGAATAAGTGTCCAGGATTTAGATCAAGTTTCACTTTAATGAAATTATTTGAAAGGATTTTTGTCTTTTCATTTTATTAACCAATGGCTTAGAAATACTGATGCCATAACAAAATGAAAAACAAACAAACAAAAAAAACAAAACTGCAAATTATAAATGGTCAATCTGTCAGGATTATAGCTTGCTGTTTCAAAGCCCAAAGCTTACTCAAAACCCCAACATAATTTCATCAAACTGTTATAAATGGAGATAAACAGCCCAGTTCCCTTTGAATTTTCAAGTCTGTTGTCTTCTATTATTAGTTTATTATATGACTTATTTTTCAAAAAGCAAGAATCTATCAAATTCATGCCACTAAATATCTTTACTACTTTGATCTTCATTTATGCTCTAAGGCAAAACAGCCTATGTGATGATACGCTTTATGAAATGTAGATTCTTTGCCCTTCATGTGCATGGCAAACTTCCCTCACCTCGAAGCATTCTGGAACTGATCGATGGCAAGTTCTGCCTCAAAATGTCTTTTCTGTTCTTATCCTTGGTGAGAATGTATCAATAAATAGGAAGAGATGATGATGCTATTGAAGCCTGTAAGCAGAACTTCTCATTTCATCAGCTTTGCTGATGTTACCTCTGGCTCAGAGGTTCCATTTTCTCTCTGCCTCTGTGGAATGCATCAGGATTGCTTTGACAGCAAGCCCCAAAGGCGTATGGCAGAGAGCTTCTTGCTTTTTAAGTATGCTTTTACTGACTCACCAGTTAAGAGAAGTAGCAGTTCTAATGATAACCACGAAGCTGACAAAATAATTAAAACAGTGCTGCCCTCAAATTCTGAGAAAAAAAAATCTATTTGTGTAAATGCATTTTACTCTGAAAATAAAAGAAAGCACAATATACTTCTGAAAAAGACTTCCATTTTATTATTATTACTATATTTTTTCCATTCTTTTTTATTAGAAGTTCATGAACTAGGGGTCAGAAAAAGGTGATTGGAATTATTTCTTACTTATGAGGATTATGATCAGAGAAATTGTGTAATCCTCTATCCTCCTTAAAATTCAATCTTCTTCTTTACCAGTTTGTATTCAGCTATAAATCAGTTGGGGCAATCATATATACAGATCAAGTTCTTACAATGTTTACATAGAATCATAAGTGTTTATGCTTAGGATTGTGAGAGACACTAAAATAATCATTAACATGAATTTTTTTTAATTTTTAGAGATTATATAATTTAAAACTCTTTCCCTTGAATAGATTAAATACACCTATCTCAAGATCAGGGGCTTCTCTAAATTCTTTCTCTATTTCTGAAATTTTTAGTGTTTTATTGACCATAATCATTGCCCCCAAAAGATATCTCCATGCCATAGTATTCAGAACCTGTGAATATTATCTTTCATGACAAAAATGTTATAGAGTTAAAGAATCTTGAGAGGAAGAACTCATCCTGGATTATCTGGTAGGCCCCAAATACCATCAAATTTATTCTTATGAGAGCAAAGAAAAAAAAAGAAAAAAAAAACTTTGAAACAGACCAAAGAGGAGAGATAGAAGCAGAGGAAGAGACTATCATATTTAGAGAGATTGGAGTGATGCAGCCACAAGTCAAAAAATACCTGCAGTCTTTAGAAGCTGCAAGAAGCAAATAACACATTCTTTGCTATAACCTCTGGAGGGAGTGTAGCACTGGCAAATCCTTGACTTACAAATTTTGGCCTACATAAATGTGAGAGAATAAATTTCTGTAGATTTAGGTCACTCAAATGGTCATAAATTTTCACAGCAGCCACAGAAAACTAATACATTGCCATTTTCACATTTTGTGCATTCCATGTTGGTTTTGGCAATCTTACATTACTAGACTTAGGACCTTGAATGTGGAAATTATATGTGACACCTTTTTGTGTTAGACTCAGTACCTGAATCCTTATATGTAGCAGAGGCCAGGAGAAAGTTTCCAAATAGATTCGTGAATGGCGTCATCAGTGAGATAATTATTTTTGACACAGTTCCTAATTGTGATGATTAAGAATATAAGGCCAGGGGTGATGGCTCACGCCTGTAATCCCAGCACTTTGGGAGGTCAAGGCGAGTGGATCACCTGAGGTTGAGAGTTCATGACCAGCCTGACTAACATGGAGAAACCCCGTCTCTACTAAAAACACAAAATTAGCCAGGTGTGGTGGCACATGCCTGTAATCCCAGCTACTCGGGAGGCTGAGGCAGGAGAATCACTTGAACCCAGTAGGTGGAGGTTGTGGTGAGCCAAGATTGCACCTTTGCACCCTCCAGCCTGGGGAACAAGAGTGAAACTCAACATGGCACATGTATACATATGTAACAAACCTGCACGTTGTGCACATGTACCCTAGAACTTAAAGTATAATAATAATAATAATAATAATAATAGATTGGTGAAAAGATAACAAAATGATTGATTATCTAGAGATGTACCTTTTGGGGTAGGAGTAAAATGAAACATGAAATTTTACATTGAGAAAATAAAAAATGACATTATAAATAACTGTAATTATGGAATCTGAAAGATGAATTGACCATTGAAAAGAGGAATTCATAATAATATTTTTGTATATTACGTTAATTGTACTTCTAGTTTCCAATCCAACTTATAAAGAGCTTGGATGGTGTCAACCGCAGTCTCACAAGAAGGAAAGAAAAGTTGAACAAGCTGCAAATCAATAACTCTTCTTATAATATACGAAGAATTGAAGCCACAAGGCAAACTTCTGCCCCCACAATTGAAGAGACAGACCGGTGAATACAGAGAATCACAGCTTATGAAGGGCAGATGCCCGGGAGCAGAATTCCATTGCTGGTGCCAATCCCATTAGGAGCATTTACATTTTAATGACAAATTGCTGGAGGTTTGGTGTGGACTAGCTTGAGAGCTAAAATCTCCATGTGATCCTAGCCTTTCACTAATTTTATCTCCAGGAATCCCACGAAGTTCTCAACAGTGAAGGTTAGATGAAAATCCTCTCACACTTCTGGCAGAAGGAAGGGAAAAGTAACCATTTTGAAATATGCCCAGATATCTGTGCTTTCTTTAACAATGCCGGCCCTCAGAGGAAACAATTTTGTCAGAGCCTAACTGGGATTTATTGAAGTCTGATCTACCAGTTGGAAGTGAAATATCCACCTCCAGCCCCTTCTAACCTTTCTGTCCCACCTATGGAGAAAAGAGAAAACATGAGAAGCAATTGTGAGGGTCACAGTCAGGGACCAGGTTCATTAAAAGACTGAGACCTAGTCACAGAACCATAGGATACTTTCCCTCCCCACACACCTTTTTACCATGTCAATGGGACTCCTGTATAAAAACAAGAGATGGCCGGGCACGGTGGCTCAAGCCTGTAATCCCAGCACTTTGGGAGGCCGAGACGGGCGGATCATAAGGTCAGGAGATCAAGACCATCCTGGCTAACACAGTGAAACCCCGTCTCTACTAAAAAATACAAAAAACTAGCCGGGTGAGGTGGCGGGCGCCTGTAGTCCCAGCTAATGTAGTCCCAGCTACTCGGGAGGCTGAGGCAGGAGAATGGCGTAAACCCGGGAGGCTGATCTTGCAGTGAGCTGAGAACCGGCACTGCACTCCAGCCTGGGTGTTACAGCGAGACTCCGTCTCAAAAAAAAAAAAAAAAAAAAAAAAAAAAAAAAAAAAAACCAAGAGATGACAGCTGAGAGTATTGCAAGCCTGAGAAATTTTTCAAAACATGAATGTCTTAATTCTAAAATCCCCTCCCCACAAAAGTAGAAACAAAATGAGGACTCTAGATGGAATTTAGCTTCTAACGCTACAGCTACAACTGACAGGAAAACACAGTCTAACTCAGAGTTAGATAAACATAAAACTTCACAATAAAGACAAACCTATCTCACTTCTTTATACCACAAACATCATATCTGGCTTTCAATTAAAAATTATAAAACATAGAGCTGGGTTTGGTGGCCAGTGTTGGGATCATAAGCATGATCCCATCACTTTGGGAGGCTGAGGTGGGTGAATTGCTTGAGCCCAGAAATTTGGGACCAGGTTGGGCAACATAGTAAGACACTACACTGTCTCTAAAAAAAAATTAAGTTAAATAAATAAATTACAAATATAATAAACGGCAAAAAACACAGTCTAAATAGAAGAAGCACGCATCAGAATCAGACTTAGATATGGCAGAGATTTGAAAATTTAAAATAATTACAATTAATATTTGTAAGGCTGCAATGGGAAAAAGTAGACAACATACAAGAACAGACAGGTAATATAAGCAGAGATATAAACTCTAAGAAAGAATCAAAAGGAAATGCTAGAAACAAAAGCCCTGTGTGTTATGATCTGAATGCATGTTTTTCCCTCAAACTCACATGTTGGAAACCTAAATCCCAAGGTGATAGTATTAGCAGGTGAAGCCTTTGGGAGATAATTAGGTTCTGAGGGTGGATACCTCATGAATATATTATTACTCTTTTACAGGAGGCTAAAAGGAACTTGTTTTCACATTTTACATATGAAGACTCAGCAAGAAGGCACCCTCTTATATATGAGAACAGCCCCACACTACACACTGAATCTTCTAATGCATTGATCTTGAACTTTACAGCATCCAGAACTGTGATAATTAAATTTGTGTTGTTTATAAGCTATTCAGTTTACCATATTTTGTCAAAACAGCCCAGACAGGCTAATACACTATAACAGAAATGAGTAATGCCTTTGACTGGCTTACCACTAGACTGGACGTGGTCAATCAGTGAGCTTAAAGATGTATCAATAGAAACTTCTCAAACTGAACTATACAGAGAAAGGAAGAATAAAAAATAGAATTGAACATAATAACCAAGTATTATGGGAAAATTCCAAAACGTGTGACACAGATGTAAGGAGAATAATAGAAAGAGATAAACGAACCAAAGGTATATTTAACATAGTAAGGGCTGAGAAATGTGCACAATTAATGGCAGACACCAAACCACAGCTCCAATAAATTTAGTAAACAGCAAGCAGGATATATAGTAAAACTCTCCATTTAGTCATGTTATAATCAAATTAAGGAAAATCAGGGACAAAGAGAAATTCTTAAAAGAAGCCAGAAAGAAGTGACTGGGTGTACATCTTAGCTATAGAGGACACAAGTAGAATTACATTGGACTTGTTCACAGAAACCACACAAGCAAAAATAATTGTAGACTGAAATATTTTAAAGGTGTTGAAAGAAAACACCAAATCAAAATTCTGTATCCAGACAAGTTACCCTTTAAAAGAAAGCAAAAATAACTATTCCTCAGACAAACAGAAATTAAGAGAATTTCACGCCTGTAGATCTGCCTTGCAAGAAATATTAAAGCTTTTCCAGAAAGCGTGAAAATTATATGGTCAGAAAATCAGAGTCAAATAAAGAGAGGAGAAAATTAAAGATGAAACAAATAGAAACAAAATAAAATATTTTATTTTACAAGACTAATTTTCCAAAAGTGTCAAAATTCATCAAAACTAAAAGTCACTGATACACTCCCTCCTTTCAAAATGAAGGAAATTTTATTATGCCTGGCCTTTGTCCTTTCTGTGTTGACATAACAGAATATCTCATACTGAGCAATATATCTGAAAAATACAAACTTAT
The DNA here is from genome assembly GCF_001698545.2 of Rhinopithecus bieti. NCBI lineage: Eukaryota > Metazoa > Chordata > Mammalia > Primates > Cercopithecidae > Rhinopithecus > Rhinopithecus bieti. The sequence continues at coordinate 3,384,562 of NW_016809462.1, forward strand.
TCTCACAGTTCTGGAGGCTGGGAAATCTAATTTCAATTTGTCAGCATCTGGCAAGAGCATTCTTGCTTCATTATCTTATGGCAGAATGAGAGAGGGTGACATAGGGCTATAAAGAGAGAAAAGACAGGGCCAAACTTACTTTTTAAAACAAGGTCATGTTCTGAGTAAGAAGCTCACTTTCCTAATAGCAATATTACTCGATTCATGAGAGTAGAACCTGCACAACCTAATCGCCTTGTAAAAGTCCCACCTCCAAACACTGTTGCATTGATTATTAAGTTTCCAACACATGTGCTGTAGGGGGCACATTCAGATTATAGCAGACTCATAACTGTAACTTCTAAGTCTCTAAATTTATGTAACTGAACAATTGTTCCTTTTCAAAACAGTAGATGTAGCCCTTTTGTTAATAAAAGTTATTTGTGAGTTATAGTTGAGGAAGTTCACCTGATCCCAGAGGTTTATATCCCTTCTCCCAGAAACCCCAATAAAGAATGATGAAGGAATTTATAAGGGTATTATTTCAAATGGTCAAAAAGTTAGAGAGAAGAAAATGATAGATAATGTATTTGCATCCGGTTTATAATAAAGTCAATTTGATGCAGCAGCTGCGCAAGGGGACTCATGCCTGTAATCCCAGCACTTTTGAAGGCCGATACAGAGTCCAAGAAAGGTTCACCACTAGGACTCAATTACTAATGTATGGACTCCAGAAAAAGTAGAAAACAGGAGAGCATGAAGAACAGGGATCAAGGCATGCAACACAGTGGAGGAGCTCCTAAGTTGAAGATAAATGAAAGCCAAGAAAGATGACTGTCACACGAGACTGAAGAACAACCAGTCCTAATGGAAAAGAATTATCTCCCAGGGGAAAAGGAAAATCAGAATAAAAGTTAATGGATTTTTTGGATTATTTGGCAAAAATATAAAAATACTGTAGTTACAGAAAACTAGGAAAATGAAACAGTGAAAACATTGATCTCCAGGAAAACAGGAGTCCACAGGAGGGAGATTTAGTCATGTGCATGGCTGGGCCATAGAGTGAACACACTTTGCATAGTGTGCTTTTCTCTGTGTAGGCATTTCTTTGACTGTAATAAGTATAAAGAGAAAAGAGACAATTGTATTTACACGTGGGTAAACTGGTTTATTATTTGTAAAACAATGTGAATTGAGTTGAAAAGGTTTCAGTATGATTGGTAGAGATCACGGATATATAACTTTCTTTAATTTTTATTTATTTATTTGAGAAGGAGTTTTTGCTCTTGTTGCTCAGGCTGGAATGCAATAGCCCGATCTCGGGTCATTACAACCTGTGTCTCCCGGTTCAAGTGATTCTCCTGCCTCAGTCTCCCGAGTAGCTGGGACTACAGGCGCGTGGCACCATGCCAAACTAATTTTCGTGCTTTTAGTAGAGACGGGGGTTTCACCATGTTGATCAGACTGGTCTTGAACTCCTGACCTCTTGTGATCCACCCACCTTGGCCTCCCAAAGTACTACGATTACAGATGTGAGCCACTGCCCCTGGCTGGATACATCACTTTCTAATCTACAAATAGCCTCAAAATGTTATAATTTGTTCTGCTACAAAATGTTTTACATACTTGGCACAGTCATCAACTTCAGCATATACAGTTTTTGTTTTTGACTCATTATTTGGTTAACGTGTTATAATACATGTATATGGTTTCTTCTTTCTTTCTCTTTATTCAGTTTTGTATCACTTATTTTCTTCAGTCCCCTTTGCATGTTATTATATCTTCCTCCACTTACAGTTTCATCCCTTATTTAAAAAAAAATGGAGCTGGTACTTTTCTGTAGAATCAACAAAGCATAAGTACATAGAGAAAAATTAATAAGGGTTATCACTACAAAAGTGGTGGTGGGGTACTCCTTCTAGAAGGGGAAAAGGAAAATGAGAATATGATATAGAAATGTGCTTCCTGAACTGCCTTTGGTACAACATTCCCTTTCATTATAACACATCTATGTTTTTCTCCTAACTACAAGTAGACTTGGTATCAGTTCAAATCCATTTGTTGGCACACTATGGCTCAACAATATGCCTCTCTTTTGCTCTTACAGTGATGCGTTATCTCTCATGTCTCTTTTGGTCTCACTTTTTTTTTCCTCTAATGGGAAACAAAAGACTGACAAATCCATCACTGTGTCCTTAAAGTGATTTTCTTCAGGCATCATTTGAAGTTCTCAGTTGAATATGGAGGAAAAAATTATTCAAATAAGTTATAGACTTTGTGTAACAAAAAAAACATGCAATTTAGAAATAGACTAACGTATTCAATATTCTATCTTCAGAATTCTCAGCTCAGTAATGAAACATTTTAGAGATGTTGTGTGGCAATTTTTCTTGTAGGGTATCTAGTTCAATAAGTTCTACATCAATTATAATTATTTAATTATTAACAACTGACAAATAAATATATGTAACTTTTTTTCTGCCTTGTAGTATTATTACGTTCAATTCTTAGATGAGGAAATACTGGCTTAAGTGAGTAGTTGCTCAAGATGACACAGTTAATAAATGAGGAATGGTACTGAAATTTACACATACGCATATTTAGACCCACACCTCTATAAATTTAGATTTGATGTTTTTAACCTGTACTTTTCTTCAGTTCCTATATTACATATTTATAAATATTATAAATGGTGATATATATTAGTAGCAATATATCACATTTCAGGAAAATCTCATTATTTATTACATTTTGCTCTCCCCTCTTTGTTTAGCCTCACAGTATGCTGGCCATAAGGAGAAGAAAGAAGACAACATTTCTATTAGAATGAAGTTCAACTTCTTTCTTAATCCATGATGTGAAATTGAAAACTAAAATTCAAAAGATCAATAATGTATAAATAATAATGAATGGTTCTGACTTCAAAACTGACTTAAACTGTCAAAAGCAAATATGTCAGCATAAACCTGCATAAGATTGAATTATCAGTTCAAGTAGACAGACCCATCTGTATAGGCAGTGTAAAGCATTTTCACTGACAGGCCATGCAGTCCCTGTTATTGAATTCTGCTCAATAGCTAAAGTAGTAGTCATCAATTTGGTGACTTAAGCATTTAATTTTCTAAAAATATCACAGTATTCACCCAGTGGAATGAGAATTGTGTATGCAATTGCAATTTTTATTGCAAACAATAACCAAACACCAACAAAATGACATAAAATAAGGTTTGTATGAAGAGAGAGATTTAAAAATGCTCTTGACTGACAATGCCCAATGTAGTAAATATATTATTTTCCCCCCGTAGATGCATAAGTTAAATATCATTTAATGAAAATCTAAATTTGTATTTAAACACTTGATTGCATAGTTTCAAAATTCATCTGGAAAGGGAGTTTTGGATCATTTATCTTTTACCTTGTGTGGTCCATGGCCCCACCACTCCAGTGCTGCACTGGGATTTCCAGTCCAATGACATTTCTATTTCTTTCCATCAATAAGGCTTTTTTCCCTCTGCTCATTTCTGTTTATCCCTTTTTAATTCTTTGCCTTCTGATCCAATACCTCACTTGCTAGTACTTGAAACTGTTTTGCTTTTATTATTATTTTTTTCCTGTCACAGTCTTGTCCCAGCTACACTCACTTCTAATCATATTCGTCACACTGTTGCCTCTAGGTCTATGGCAGCTGTGAGGGCATATACAGAAAATCATGGATCCACGCACCTGAAAAGCCTTGTGAATTGATTGCTTCCAATTATCTGGCAAACCTACTCTCTCTCTCTGCTCACTCATTTTTTGCAATCACTGGGGAAGGAGAAGCTCTATTTTTTTTTCTTTTCAAACCTTTGAGAGTCTCATGTTCCCTTTCACTTCAAGGTGACAAGATTTTTCTACCTGTTACATACAGCAAAAGGCAGCTCGGGAAGTATGATTTTATGTCATTTTTCTATTTTTTCTTTCTCTCTTTTACAAATAATAGTCACTCCCTTCTTTGTTGATGGTAATTCCAAATAATTTTCTCCAGGCACCGATTCTTTGTTTACTACAGAAAAGAACCAGCTCCACATTTTAAATAGAGATGAGGTTGTAAAAGGAGGAAAATGTAATGATGCCAAAGAGGCATTAAAGGAAAAATAATTGACACAAGATTGAATAAAAAAGAAGGAAGAAGAAATCATATACATTTATTGTGACATGTTAACCAGGCAATTTTGATGCAAAAACCAAAACGTGGTTAGGCTGAAATTTTAAAAAAGTACTACTTTATGTAAAACATATCAAATTTCATAAAAAAGAGAGATAAGCTCTTTACATTCAAAACAAGAAATCCACAAATATAGAAATGCATGAATTTTCCTCCTCTCCTACCTTTACTCATTGAAGGCCATCTTCTCCACTACTGCCTTTAATGTGGTAATGTTTTCAGAAAATATGTAATATTCACTACGATTTCATTGTCCTAACTCAGCTTGTCTACTGGATACTTTCAACAGCTTTAAAAAATGCCTATGTATCTCTCTTTAAACTCCCCACACTTTCTAGATAGATAGATACATTGACAGACACAGACACACACACACACACACACACACACACCACAAAGGGCTTTAAAGTATATGCGTGTGTGTGTGTATACACATGTATATATAGCACCTGTATTATCTTTGCAATTCTTCTCTATCTCAAATTACTTCAAAATAAAATGTTAGAAAGACTAGAATTTTATCTTTTTGTTGTTGTTGTTGTTGTTACTAGTAGTGGCATAATTCTTCACTCCTTTCCACAGACAAACTTTATTAAAACGTGTTTTTTGTTTGTTTGTTTATTTTTGGTGGAGAGTAGTGGCTCATGCCTGTAATCCCAGCACTTTGGGAGGCCAAGGCAGGTGGATCACAAGGTCGAGAGATTGAGACGAGCCTGGCCAACATTGTGAAACCTTGCCTCTACTAAAAATACAAAAAAATTAGACAGGTGTGGTGGTGTGTGCCTGCAGTCGTCCCAGATACTCAGGAGACTGAGGCGGGAGAATCACTTGAACTCAGAGGTGAAGGTTGCAGTGAGCCAAGATCACGCCACTGCACTCCAGCTTGAGCATCAGAGAGATATTCCATCTCAAAAAACAAAAAGCAAAAAACAAAAAACAAAAAACAAAAAACAAAAAAAAAAAAAGAAAAGAAAAGAACAAGAAAAAAACATCATCAGCATTTTAGGCCCAACTTTTGGTTAAGCAGCAGTATTTCACACAATCCAACATACCTTCCTTTTGAAATATGGCTTTCCAGACATTTTTTTTTTTTTTTTTTTTTTTTTTTTTTTTTTTGATTACAATATCATACTGAGTTTTAGATCTCTCAATTCCTTTATCTTTGTTGGAAACTCCATGTATAAAATCCAGCTGCCACATGGGACTCTCGTCTAGGCCCTGTTCTCCTAGCATTATTATTACATACTTGAAAATAAACTTACTATTTCAACTCTCTAGCGTAGACAACTTTTTAGTGTCTCAGTTTCTATTTAATTGATTTTTTAATAGTTCCCATAGGAAGTCTAAAATATACACCAAAGTTAACATAATAAACTTGAACTTTCTCAATCTTATCTTTATCTAGACTCTTTAATCTCAGTAAATAGACAGCTATCCACCCAAGTGCTTAAACTACACATCTCATAGTTATTCATATATTATTGCTGTACATTCTCTTACAAATTTATCGCTAATTCAGTTTTCTAGTAACTCCTACGTATGTCCCAGTTTTACTTAATATTTTTTATTCAAATTTGGACAGCTTCATTGACCTAAACAACGTTTTAATCTATATTCTTTTTTTTTTTCTTTTTTTTGCTCCTGGAATTGACTCTGCACATCCTGATGAGAATGATTGTCAGAAATTCAAATCTGATACTATATTTCTATACTTACAATCCTCCTCAGTTTTACCACTGATATAGGCAGAAGATCCATAAATCTATGGCATGGAAAAAATACATAATCTCTAGCATACACTATGAGACTGTGGACAAGAAGCCCATTCTTCAGTTTTCCAGCTTTTCTGTCCAGTTCTAGCTTCTGCTACTTCAATATTATTGCATTCTCCTTAATTTCTAAGGCTTATTTTGCCTCCTTTTCAAATAGACCTTCATATATAACTTATCCCCTCCTTGGAAGACTCCCAGAACTTTGTTCACCTGCATGGAAAAATCCTACTCTTTATTTACATCCTAGCATAACCATTCTCTGAAAGTCTTTCACATTACCTGTTCATATTTTTATTAAGTGTCTGGCCCATTCAAGTGTCTTCCTCAGAGTGCTCTGCATATCAACCAGCATGACACTATGAACTTGATCGTACCATGCAATGAAGTTTCCTTCTAGGGAAGATTGAAAGTCTTTTCATTTATTTTAATAATCTCTGTACAAAAGTTATGCACATAGAAAGTGACCTTTATTGTTGCAAATATTTGTCTTATCGAAAATGTGAAAAAGTCACAAAAAACGGTACTGTAGGCTACTTGTGCCAACCTCATCAGATATATCACAGAAAACATTAAAATGTATAGAAGTAGACATCTGAATTAATATTTATTATTTTAAATTGTCAATACTTGATATATGTATTATATTTTAAATAATGTAGTTTAATTTATGTGACAATTTAAAATTTAGAAAAAGTTAATCTTCACTTAATAGATAATATCAAAATAAATTATATTTCAAATATTTTTATTAAAATATAATCATTTAAAAATATGAATTTCATAAAGTTAAATGCCTATCCCTCTAACTTTAAGAAAAATAACAATTACATTCCATGTCTAGGGAAAAACAATTTTAAAATCCTGCCTCTGTATGAATTCCATACAAACAAAATCTGTATAGAAAACCGGTAAAAAGGATACATGTTTAGTGGTAAAATTATTTGTAAGATATAGACATTTAATTGAGTATATAGAAATCTATGGACATTTGAAAATACACACAAAACATGAGCAGATAATTAACTATGAAGAAATGAAAATGGTCAAAGCATGAAAATGTACATCAAATTGTTCTAACATAAAAGCAATAATAAGGTTAAGAAAACATGGAGTAAAAATCAGATTAAAATTTATAATATTGGCTTTTCTCCAGCTGAAATCTTCTCTATATATTTATTTTTTGAAAAATTTCAAATTTTAGTGTAAATTACAGGGTACATATGCAAGTCTGTTATATGAGTATGTTGTGTGATGCTGAGTTTTGAGGTACAAACAATCTCATCACTGCTAGAGAGCTAGCATCCAATATGTGGCTTTCTAACCTATTCCCCCTTCTTCCTTCCTTGTCTAATAGTCTCAAGCACCTATTGTTCTCATCTTTAAGTCTTTGTGTATTCTACATTTAGTTCCTACTTATATGTAAGAGCACATGGTATTTGTTTTTCTGTCCTTAGTGCTAATTCACTTATGGTAATGGCCTCCAGCTTCATTCATGCTGCTGCAAATGACATGATTTTGTTCTTTTTTTGTGGCTTTGTTATATTCCCTGGTGAATATGTACCATATTTTCTTTCTCCAATCCACCACTGATGGACACCTTGGTTGATTTCATACCTTGTCTATTGTGAATAGAACTGTGATGCGTGCATGTGTCTTTTTGGTCACATGATTTGTCTTTTGGATATGTACCCAGTAATGGGTTTGCAGGGTTAAATGATAGTTCTAAATTCTTTTAAAAATCTGTATACTGCTTTCCTCACTGTTGCATTCCCACCAACAGTGTGTAAGGATTTCTTTTTCACTAGTCTTATCAGCTTATTTTTTCTTTTTAATAATCATCATTATGGCTGGTGTGGGATGGTATCCCAAAGCCAGTAGAGAAAAGAAATCACTAAAATCAGAGAAGAGCTGAATGAAATTGAGACATAAAATTTGGTACAAAAGATCAATGAAACCATTGGTATTTGTAAAAATTAATAAGATTGATAGACCACTAGCTAGATTAACAAAAAATAAAAAGAGATCTAAATAAGCACAACCAGAAATGTCAAAGACGACATGAAAATGGATTCCACAGAAATACAAAATATCCTCATAGAATATTATGAACACCTCTAAGAATACAAATTAGAAAATCTAGAGGAAGTCGGTAAATTTCTGGAAACACTCATCTCCCAAGATTGGAACCGGAAGAAAATGAGGACCTGAAAAGAACAATAAGTTTGGCAATTAAATCAGAAAACAAACAAATAAACAAACAAAAAACAAAACAAAACAAAAAAAACAAAAAAAAACCTGCCAAATGAAAGGAGTTCTGGACCAAATGAATTCACAGTCAAATTCTGCTAGATGTACAATAGAAGAACTGATATCAATCTTACTGAAACTATTCCAAAAATTGAGGAGAAAGCATTTCTCCCTAACTCATTCTACAAAGTCAGCATCATCCTGATACTAAAATCTGTCAGAGACACAAAGAAAAAAGAAAATTTCAGGCCAATATCCCCGATGAACATAAATGCAAAATCCTCATGAAAACACTAGCAAAGCAAACCAAATACAGCAGCACATCAAAAAGTTAATTCACCATGATCTAGTAGGCTTTATTCCTGGGATGCAAAGTTGGTTCAACATGCAGAAATCAATAACTGTGATTAACCACTTAAAGTAAAAACAAAAGGACCATATAATCATCTTAGTAGATGTAGAAAAGACTGATAAAATCAAATGACCCTTCTTCATAAAAACCCTCAACAGACTAGGCATCGAAGTAACATACATCAGAATAATAAGAACCATTTTTTACAAACTCACAGCCAACATCATACTGAATGGGCACAAGATGGAATCATTCTTCTTGAGAACTGGAAGAAGACAAGGATACCCGATCTCACGACTCCTATTCAACATAGTACAGAAAGTCCTAGCCAGAGTAATTAGGCAAGAGAAAGAAATAAAAGGCCTCCAAATAGAAAAAGAAGAAGTCAAACTGTCTCTCTTTGCTGACAATATGATTAGAAAGAAAATCCTAAAGACTTGACCGAAAGCCTCCTACAACTGATAAATAAATTTGATAAACTTTCAGAATAAAACATCAATGTACAAAAATTAGTAGAATTTCTGTACACCCATAGCATTCTAGCTGAGAACCAAATCAAGGACACAATCACATTATAATAGCCACAGGAAAAATGAAATACCTACAAATATATCTAACCAATAATGTGAAAGATCTCCACAAGGACAACTAAAAAACACTGCTGAAAAACTCAAAGATGACACATAAATTTTAAAACATTTCATATTGTTGTATAGGAATAATTAATATTGTTAGAACGGTCATACTGCCCAAAGGAACTTACAGATTCAGTGCTATCTCTGTGAAAACACCAGTGCCATTTTTCTTAGAATTAGAGAAATCTATTCTAAAATTGATTTGGAATAAACAAGGCCTGAAGAGAAAAAGAAATCCTCAGTGAAAAGAACAAAGCCAGAGGCATCACATTACTGGACTTCAAATTATGCTATAAGACAACAATAACAAAACAGAATGCCATTGGTACAAAAACAGGCACATAGACCAGTAGAATAGAATAAGCCAAAATAAATCTGCACACCTACAAATATCTGATATTTGACAAAACTGACAAAAATGAGCAATGGGAAAAAGGCTCTGTTCAATAAATGGTGCTGGGCTAACTGGCTAGCCATATACAAAAGAATGAAACTGGACTCCTACTTCTCATTACGTATAAAAATTAACTGAGAATGCATTAAAGATTTAGATGCCAGACTTCAAACGATAAAAATGCTGAAAGAAAGCCCAGGAAATACCCTTCTCAAAATAAACTTTGGCAAATAATTTTGGCTAAGTCTCCAAAATCATTTTCAACAAAAACAAAAACAGATGAGTGGGACCTAAGTAAATTAAAGAGTTTCCACACAACAACAACAACAAAATTACCATGAGAATAAACTGACACGCTACAGAGTTGGAGAAAATATACACCAACTATGCATTTGATTAAGACAGATATATAGAATCTACAAGGAAATCAAACCAATCAACAAGCAAAAATAATATAGTTAGAAAAATATGCAAATGACATAAACGGACCATCTCAAATGAAGACAGACAAGTAGCTAACAATTACATAAAAATATGCTTAACATCACTAATCATGAAGTAATACAAATCAAAACCACAATGGCATCTATTTATTTACTTTCTATGTTCAGTCCATATAATTTCACCTGTCATTTAAAAAAACAACATGTGTATTTATGATTTCACTGCTTTTGCACAATTTGCCCACTCTTAATTGACTCTTCCGCCTACTCTGACCATCCTTCCATTCATTGAACTCCTGAAATCTCAAGTTTCAGAATATAAGACGGAAGTAACCTCTCTTTCAACTTAACAATTTGTACATATGGTTATCACAGCATTGATTTAACTTCATCATATTACACTTACTTCCTGCCTGACTGTGACATCCATGAGTTCCCATGAGTTGCTTGTAGGAAGTATTATGCCTAGTAATAATAAGCATGCAATTACATTTGCTAATTTGTATCTTAGATTGATGGATTATTGTTTGAAATCTATTACCTGGGTGAGATAAGATGGGGTGAGAGGCAGATCAAGAGAGAGAAACTAGAAAGAGATTTACAGTTATATTAACTCACAATTCCCTGGGCGATCACAGTTTACCATAAAATACTTGAAGCATCAAGGCTGATCAAAAGACAGAGAAAGGGGAGCAGACTATTGACTATAACCTTTATTATTAACATCATTTATGCAAGAAGGAATCAAAGAGGCAGGCAGGGCTAATTTGATGAATTTCAGTGGATTCTGGGAAATAGGGCTGTCCCTTTTCTGTTCCCTGAACTTGTAATGCTTAAGGTACTGGTAATAGTGACCAGAGTACAACAACTTGATAATACAAGTGGTTGGTGGTGTTGATTAAACTGGTCGCTCAAGAAAGGAAACGTACTGAGTTTTAGTCAGGGTATCAAACTGTATCAAGATAGCAGAAGAGAATCCACCATGTTTCACATAAGTGTGAAGAGTTGGCCATGGTAATACTTCTAAAATCCAAGTAAATGCAAAACATATGAGGTCATTTCACTATACAGTGAAAACATGGCTTAAAATGATAAACATAATAGTGAAAATCTGAAGAGTAGACAGTTCAGCCTATCATGTAATTTAAATATATCTAAAGATTTACTATTCTAACTTAATATCTTAGTAATATCAACAGGAACTTATAATAAAATACTGTTTAAATGAAAAATAAAATAACATTCTCCCATGAGAACAGCATGAAAAAAATACATTTACTTACACATTAACATGTTTAGCCATAGCCAAATCACATATCTTAATTACAAATATTATTCAAAATTAAGTCAGAGCAAATTCTATCATCTGTCTATCTATCTATCTATCATCTATCTATCATCATCTATCATCTATCTGTCAGACTCTTTCTTTTATCATTTATCTCTCTTTCTTTCTAGTATTTCAGAGAGTTGAAGTTTTCCTCTTAACTTATCCCCACTAAAATAATCTTGGACTTGTAACTGTTCCAGTACAATTTTAGGTACACTAAATGTTTTCGTCTACTTGGGTGGCTATAAAAAATACTGTAGAATGGGTGACTTTAGCAACAAAATTTTGTTTTCTCATAGTTCTGGAGGCTGGAAAGTCCAAGATCAAGGTCCAGAGGTGTTTAATTTCTGATGAGGGTTTTCATCCTGTCTTGCAATTGGGCTACCTTCTTGCTGTGTCCTCATGTGGTGAGAAGAAAGAGAGGGTGAGCCCTCTAATGTCTCTTCTTATAAGAACACAAATCCTATTGTATTAGGATCCTATCCTTATAATCTAATTTAACCTTAAATACCCTTGAAGGGTCCATCTTCAAATATAGTCAAATTGGGTGTTAGAGCTGAAACACAGTAATTTGAGGGGTGCACAATTCAGTCCATGGCACCCAACAATGGTGAAGTAGCTATGTGATCAAATTACTGGTGTATTACTCTATGATATTTTAAATATGTTAATTGTCTCTAGCTATGATTTATGTATAAAGCCAACATTTATGGTTTCAATATTCTCTACAAGATTACTAAAGCAAATGGAGATTTCCTATTTTTAGGAGAATTCTCAAGAAATCCATCTTTACCTACCCAAGAATCACAATGCTTTATTGATACAGTTAAGGTTCTTGGTGATGTGAAAGGCTGTGAAAGACTGAGCATACTTGCAATAAAACATAATAAATCAGTGGAACAAGTGAGGATGTGGAGGGTTTTATCCTCTTCCCCATTGCTACCGTTCTTCTGTACATATTTTTTATATTGAATATGTGTGTATTCTTCTGTGTGTGCTCTATGACTGCAATATCAAGATGAGTCTCACAGTCCACATCCATAATAGGTTTTGGTGCCTAAGTTCTACATGAAAATTTAATCTGGAGCTGTCCATGAACATAGGCTTGAAACTTTGTATAAAAGGTGAGATATATTTTACATTTTATCATTTTACTATAAGCACTATAAATTTGTATCTTTTACATTCTTTTCTCCTGGGGCAAGTGAGAACTTTTCTTTTTTCTAAATTTAACTTTAATAATTTTTGTAGAAAATTTATATATTTATTTCTTAATACATAAATCTCCAAATATATAAATTTTCTACAAATTTTGTTTAAATTGAGTTATTTTTAGCTTATCACAAATTGTCTTTTCTCTAAGGACCACACTAAAACACACAAACATTCTATGAAAACTTTGATTTACAGGCAAGACAGATTTTCTCCAAGAACCAGGTTCTGTAGTGTTTGAAGACCAGATAAGATTGAGGCTGACAGGTTTGAAGCAGGGCTGATGGTTCTTCTGGTGGAAGAACCTGAGTGCATCAGAGTAAATGAAATTTAGATAACTTGTCCTCAAATTCCCCACTTTGAATAAACCATGGTTTGGGATCCATAATATTTAAAAAAAAAACCTCCTAAATATGAAATTAGGAAGTTGAGTTTCTTGCATGAGAGCAGGAGTATACTTCATTCTCTCAATCACTAAAAGTCAATTGATAATTTACCTAGGATTAAGTTAGCATTGGACCTTCTCTGTTTTTTTAATTGTTTAAAAATCACCATATTCTCTAGAAAAACTGGAAAAAACAAGAACCCTTGAGTAAGACTTTAATCAAGATGTTATCAGAATAACAAGTAAAAGGGTTATTCCCTATCCTCCTATTTGAGATTTCCCAAAAATGTTTTCTATGTAAAATTTTTAAAAAATAAGAAACATATATAGAAAAAGAACAAAATCTATTTTCATAATCATATGACTCACTCCCTAAAATTACAGGGATCATGTGACTTATAAAGATTTTTGGGGAAATGTATATTTTTGTTATTGATTGAATTTACTGTCTGGTAGAGTTATCGTTGGTCTTAGAGATATTTGTTGGTAATGCTCAGGATAATTCAGTAAAACTGGAATGATTTTTAATTACACTTGTTCAAAAATTTGGAAGGAAAACTGAATACACTGAGTGTTGGTAAAATCGATATGTTTCCAGATTGACATCTCTGCAGACTTTGAGGTGTGAGAGGCAAGTATTAGTGGTTATAAAAAGAAACCTTCTGAAACATCATCATTATAAATGACAAACGCTTGAATAAAGGTCATTTCCGTGGAGAAAAACTAAGTTTTCCATGAGATGGATAAAGATTAACAGATGTAAAGTAAGAAAATAAAAGCATACCTCATATAATTGAACTCTGGACTGAAAGATTGAGGTTAGTAATTGGAGTCAACCAAGAGGTTAAAATTTGGGACAAATTTAATTTTTAAGTGCTTGTCTTTCTGAATTTTGAGATTATTTCATATTTTTTCTATTTTCTGAAAACTATACAATCACTGAAATTGGTGAATTATATTTATTACTAATATAGTATTAGAATGAAATGCATAAATAATTATATTTCATAAAAATTTTAGCTTGAAGTAAATGCTTTGAAGCAAGAAATTATTCAAAGAAAATGATACATTTTTCAATCAGTAAAATTTAACAGACTATAACAACTACTGTTTATATTTATTAAGTGTACTGTTTGATTATACGTACTTTGTGAATCCAATATTATATAACATACTGAGGACATGGGAAGTGTTATAACATACTAAGGACAGGGAAGTATTATTTCAAAATGCTTTATGAGACTGAGAACTGAGAATAAGTCCTTCTTATCTCCTGTTCATGTGAGAAAGTAACTCCCTAAAGCTGTAATATGCTTTCATAAAGTGTTTTAAGTGCTTTCCTCAGGAGAATGTTATTGAACTGAAGAGAATAATAATTGAAAAATAATTGCACGTTCTTTCTGAGCCAAGATACATTTACTCACTCTGTGTGAATATTAGAATAAAATGTTCAGTTGAGTTTTTTTCAATTTTACAGAATATTTTTAGTCTTATAAGAAGGAAAGTATTTACCAGATGTATTTTATGAGAAGTGAGGAAACATATTTGCAACTATTAATAATAAATTAGTAACTTACATGCATTCATTAGAAAAAAAACTAGAAAAAAGAAGAAAGGCTAATTTGTAAAGGTACAAATTCATTTTGGTCAGATTTTGTCTTATCTAGAATCCATTGTTACTTTCTTATTCATTACTTTTATTGAGGGTTTCCAAAAATTTCAAGCCTGTTCACAATTGTTAATCTCTTTAGGAATATTTTGTTTTTACAACCTGTTTTTTCTGCCTCTTGATTGATAGCATTAGTGCTATTATCATCATAAGCATTTTATAAACAAAGTTAATATGACTCTGAATATTCAGAACCCAAAATGTTGAAAAAATTTGTTTGTATGTAGAACATATTTTAAAAAATAAAACATTACTATAAAAGATATTTCAGATAAGTAAAGGATTTATTTTTCTCTTATTTATTAAATTCCATGGGCAGCAGTTTATGTTTCAGCTTGAGTCCTTATCATCTCCTGTTCTATATTGTAAGACTTCAGTCAGGGTGGTGGGAAAAGTTGTAAGAAAATGTTATAGGGAAAGACACAAACCTTCTTGGAAGGCTGGGAGGTTTTAGAAAAGCTTCAGAAGGGAGTTATGTCAGAAGTCAGCCAAATTCTCTTATCTGGAGCCTGAGACCAAAGGGTAGATAACAATGGAATGTAAAGGAACTTATTTAGATAAATTTGTTTAATCCTGTCTCCAGAAACCAAACTTTGATCATTCTCAAGAAAAACTGCTCTCTACTTGGGGGTTGACAATATTAATTACCCACAAATTGTATTTGCTTCAAGCTTTTGTCATTAAATCTGTTCTAAATAAATGTAAGCATCACCGGCTTATGGGGGCTCCACTTTCTCAGCTACTGCACTCTCTCATCAGTGCTGCTGAACCATGCAGTCCCCTAGCCATGCTGTCAGGAAAAATACCTGTGTCAGCATACTTCTTTCATCTGCCACTCATCCATAGGCTGTGGGACAGACTCAGCAGGTGGTGCCCGTGTGAGGAATGCTGCAAGGTATCACAACAGAACCCTCAAAAACGAAGGTGAAGAGACTACACTGTAAGTCATTGGTGGCCACTCAGAATTTCCAAGTTTGAGGGAATTGTTCAGGCTAGGGTTTCATCACAGGACAACAGTTATCAGCTCAACAGCAACAGTATATAAATGTATTGAAACAGCTGCTTAAAGCTAGTGGAGTCTCGGTTTTGCAGGTTCAGTTAAGGGACCTAATTAAGAGACAAATTAGTCATGCCCAAGCCACTGATATCTTATTGTTGCAATTGGCTTATGAAAATGCTAACTTCGACTGAAAGCAACACAGGCAATCAGAGGAAAGGCAGCTACAGTCGGGGATCATATATGAGCATGTTAACTGGTGGTGACTGAAACATACAAAGCCAAAATATTGGCTATGACATTAAGGCCTCCTAAAGTGAAAAGGGAGAAAAACCCAAATTGTTTTCTATGTGGACAGCCAGGTCATATGAAGAGGGAATGCCCCAAAAGTAGAGACCAAGGTAACTCAAGAAAAAAATCCCTTCTACTTGCCCCTGACATATAAAGAAGAAACACTGGGCAAATCAATGCAGGTCCAAATTTGATAAAAACAGCAATCCCCTAAGTAATCAAACAGGAAACTTCATGAGGGTCTGGCCCCAGGCCCCCAATCCCAACTGGGGCTATGCTAGTGACTTTCCTTGGTCAGATGGAAGACACAGTCTTCTCTCTCAGAGAAGCCACCACTGGGAGTGCAGGACTGGACTCACTCTGCCCCAGTGAATTACTGCTAAAAGGAGAAGATTCTAAAAGGGTTGCAACAGGGACCTGGGGCCCACTGCCTCCTTGAACAGTGGAATTAGTCCTAGGATGATCAAGTCTATCCAGTAAAGGAATTAATATGCTCACCAGGGTAATTGATAGTGATTACCAAGGTGAAATATTAGTTATGATGGAATGTAAAGGTCTGCATATTCTTCCCTCTGGATCAAAGACAGCTCAGTTACTACTTTTACCATACTGGGTCCTCAGTGCCCAGAGAAAGGAAAGGGGAAAGGGAAGTTTTGGAAGCACGAGAGCCACAGGAGTATATTGGAACCAATTAATCACTGATCAGAGACCCATGACTTCAGCAATTGCAGGATCAGTGTACACATTCTATTTTTATTACATATATTCGAGCACACAGCTCACTGCCTGGCTCATTGGCTTATGGTAATGATCAAGCCAACCTGCAAGTTATGATGTCACTGCTTGACCAAGCCACCCAATCCCATCAACTTTTCCACCAAAATTGGAGGGACTTAACTAAACAATCTTAGTTTATCCAAAGACTAGCTAAACAAATTATCCTGCAATGCCCAGATTGCCAACTCACAGACACATCCCCTCCTTCAACAGCTGTTAACTCTAGAGGACCCGAACCAAATGAATTATGGCAAACAGATGTTACACACGTCCCTGAATTTGGAAAACTTAGATATGTACATGTATCCATTGATACCAATTCTAAACTAATTAGCACACATGCTCTTCCTGGAGAGTCCACTAATATGTGATTAAACATCTTCTCTTAACTTTTGCACTTATGGGATGGCCCACAAAAATTAAAACTGATAATGGTCCGGTTTATGCCAGCTCACAATTTCAACAATTTTGTCACACATGGAACATCCAACATTCCACAGGCATCCCATATAACCCCCAACGATAGGCCATAGTAGAACGTGTCCATTCTACTCTTGAAAATATGCTCAGAAAACAAAAAGGGGGGAATATAAGGAAAGACCCTGCAACACTGCTAGCAATATTCTGTTAAATTTAAATGATAAATTTTAATCAGCTATAGAAAAACATTTTGCTAAAACTTCTCAAGACATAAATCCCGCAGTTGTATGGAAAGACATAAAAATGTAATGTATGGTGTGGTCCAAATGAATTGCTAACATGGAGAAGAGGATTCACACCCCCTCAGGTCCTCTTTGGATTCCAGCACGATGCATCAAACCACACCATGGTGTGTCTAGGACCCAACATGGTCCCAGAAATAAAGAAAATGTCTCTGTGGGACTCACAGTCCCAGACCACATGGCCTCCTCAGACTGCACAAGCTGCGCAGATTACCTGGGTGATGCTGAAGAAGACAACTCAGGAGGTTGAGTGAATACTGCACTGCACACAGACACCATTCATTTCAGATAACTTATTCTTTGCTATGCTCTCTGTTGTACATTGCAACATGCGTCGGGTATTGATCCTTTTTATGCTTTCACTCTGGCTGCAATCTGCCCCTGCTACACTCTACTGGACTCATCTCTTATATCCACCTTTTTTCTGCCCTATTATTTGGGCAGACACTCCATTGTAAACCTCTAATAATGCAACTGCTTGGCTAGGAAAGATTGACTTACCTCCAGTGCGGTCCCTCATTAATAGCACACATTGGACTAAGGTGCCAGGAAACATGATATATATCACTCCAGTATCCTCCCACTGTGTGTAAGTTATAAAAGTTCTAACCCTTACTATTTACCTGCCAAACACAATTGTGGCTACATCATGGCAAATGAAATGCCTTAACATTCTTCGTTGCAGGTAGTCTCAAACTGGGCAATGCAACAAATGCCACCTTCCCCAACATTCCTCCCTAGTCTAAAGAACAAATCCGGAAAAGTAATGGATTCCACTAGGGCTGGGAGATCTGTCACAGGAGTCAAGACAATAGCCTGAAGTTAGACAATTATAGCATCTCAGACTGCAGCCCCCATGGCCATTTGCAGGGCAACCATAGTGATGTCCTCATTCATCATGGCATCAATCATAGTTTCCTAGCAATGTCCCATTTCCTTAAGATTTGGGTCAATGGGGATATGGGATATCCCAGACCACAAGCAAAGTCCATGCCACCCCAAGACATTTTATGGCACCTGGAACATCTTAGCACCTCCCTTAACAGCTGGCATGGGACATATCATAATTCCAGTAACAACTACACTGTAACATTTATTCATAATCACACAGATCAGTGCCTGATATATACTACCCATCCATGTTTTCCTTATGGGAACTAATATTTCCATTACACCCCAAATCTCAACATTTGTGACCTGAGTGCAAGGAGAGGCTTGGTTTGCCTCATGTATCATTAATTACAATATATCTAATTTAAATATTAGTAGTGTCATGATATTAAGGAGACAATCTGAGCCATTCCTACCAGTCAATTTGGCATACAATTGGCAAGGATCCTCTGCCCTTGCCACCTTAGAATGTGTCCTACCCCAGGTCAGCCCCAAAAGATTCATGGGCATAAGTATAGCCTTATGGTCTCGGCTATAGTCATCTTGGCAACTAGCAGTGTTGTTGTGGCCTCTGTTACTGAATCAGTACAAATAACTACCTTTGTAGATAATTTGGATAGAAATGTGTCTAATGAACTTCTGCTACAGCAGGGTATAGATCAAAAAATTCTTGCATGCCTACAAGCCCTTGAGGATGCCTTGGAATATGTAGCGGAGCAACAAGATGCACTGGCATTACGATAGCAATTAAACTGTGACTGGGAGCATAAGCATATCTATGTTACCACTCCTAGGGGTCACTCCTTGATTGGAAAAGAATGTTACTGATTATATTGATGTTTTTCTTATGTTATTTACTAATTCTAGGATGCAAAGCTGGAACACGAGTTATAACCGTGGCACTTGACAAACCTGTTGCTGCACACATCTGTACTCTTCAATCGACAAAACCTGATGCACAAAACAGAAAAGGGGGAGATGTAGGAGTACGATCCGGGTGGTGAGAAAAGTTGTAAGAAAAAGTTATAGGGAAAGACACAAACATTCTTGGAAAGCTGGGAGGTTTTCAAAAGTTTCAGGAAAGAATTATGGCTGAAGGCAGTCAAATCCTCTTATCCAAAGCCTGAGAGCAAAGAGCAGAGGATAAGGGAATGTAAAGGAATTTATCTAGATAAATTTGTTTATTCTTGTCTCCAGAAACCAACCTTTGATCATTCGCATGCAGGACTGCTCTCTACTCGGGGGAGTCAACAAAGTTAATTACCCACAAACTGTGTTTGCTCTAAGCCTTAGTCATTAAGTTTGTACTAAATAAATGTGAGTGTAGCTGGCTTATGAGGACTGTACTCTCTCGGCTACTGCACTTACTCATTGGTGCTGCTGAGCTGTGAGGTCCCCTAGCCTCTCTAGGGGACCTGTGTTAGCGCACTGCTTTCATTTGTTGCTTGGCCAGAGTCTGCGGGACAGACTTACACTCTATCTCTATCTATCTAGCTAGCTAGCTAGCTAGCTAGCTGTCTCCCTTCCTATTAATCATTTATCATCTGTCATCTAACATTTATCTATCATCTATCCCTTTATCATCTGTCCATCACCTGTATCTATATGTATTTATATAGCTATATATAAATATATGTATGCATGTATATCTATATCATTTAAATGTAAAGATTCTATATTGTAATATTTAAATATCTGCTTTTCTGATGAATATTGAGCTAATCCTCAGATGCTGATTTGTATTATCTTCCAAATTTACTCTTTTGTTTTCATTTCTAATGTAACTGAATAAATTTTACATCCTTGACTATGCTGGTTTCCTATGTACTTTGTTTCCAACTGTTTTTTAAAATAATGTGATTTTACATGCAGTTATCTCTTTTGTAGAATATAAATGCTCTTAAAATGATATCCAGATGATCAGTTTTTTCTGTTTCCTACATGAAAATATCTCTTGTCATGTATTCAAACATCTAGGGTATCTTTTATTATTCAAAAGTTATTCCTTTTAATGTGGAAAATATATTTGTCTTTTATGTGCTTTCATAGTTAAGTATTAATTCATCCTTATAGGAAGAATATATTTAATATTCCATATTTATTTTTGACTTAAAATATTTTTTCACTTTTAGATTTTTAACTAACCAGTTGTGTGTGTATATGTGTGTCTGTTGTGAGTCCAATAATTTTTTAAATAAACTTAATACGTAATACAATGAATAATATATAATTTTCTCAATATCTGTGTTGTTATGAACCTGTACAAATTGCATATATGTGGAAAACTGGTTTGGATTCTTTATTCTTTTTCAGTGGCTATTTCAATTTTTATTATTTATTCTTTTAAATCATCATTTGTTGGCGGACTTCCCAGCCCCACTCCTGTTGGGATGTCAGGACTGTATCAGGAACCCGGCCCGAGAGCCCCACCGGGGGACTCTGTCGGCCTCCTTTGCCGGAGGCCGACAGACCTCTCCCCCACATCTTAGGTGACCAAAATAAATTTGCAGTTTTGCTCCTACCCTTGCCTACCCGCTGGTTCTTTTGCACCTGCTCGGCTGGTCTTAGAAAAACAAATCAGTTGGTGCTGAAGACCTGGGAGGAGACCCCTCCTCAGGCCTCCAAGGGTTGAGGAACCTCCTCCTGCTCCCACACCGCAGACGGACCAGGACCTGAGACCCGCTTCTCTCACTCTCACGGCCTCTCTGGGGTAAGTGCCCTTGTCTCCTCTTTACCTCCCTCGGCCAAAAATCCTGCACAGGTCCGAGGCCCACTTTTGAGCCACCAAGTGGTTCGGGAGCCACCATGTGGCTTGGGAGACCCGTTCAGGACGGAGACGTCCACCTGAGGGTAATCTCCACTTT
>NW_016809462.1:3409362-3422819 GCF_001698545.2 Rhinopithecus bieti
AAAAAAAAAAAAAAAAAAAAAAAAAAAAAAAAAAAAAGATTGCTTGGTCCTCATGGACTATTATTTAGTTAATAATCAGTTAAATATTCACTCTCAATACCATTAATTATTTTAATTTCAATTCTATTAAAATTTATAGTGAACAATTTAATTATGTTGTGGTTGATAGTAAACAAACTTTGAAAAGTGATAATATTTGATATTTTATTTGGGGGTACTATTTCGGAAGTGGTATGTACTTTATATGCATACACACATACACACACACACCAAATATATAAAATAAATGTATACATGATCCATTCTGTTAGTTTTACAGTCTCCATGCAATTTGCATTAGATATTTTTCTTGTCAACCTCATAATTTGAAAGAAATTTTTTTCTTTAGTAATCAAATTTAGTTCATTTTACTTAATATAATTGATTACTTAATGTACTTGCAATTACTTCTTCAGACAATGTTTAAAGTTTTTCTTCTGCTATATTATTATTTTGCTTGTTTCATTTTTCCTGTTGGGTTGAATGAATTTTTTTGTAGCAATTTAACAAGACTTTATTTAGAAGTCATACTTTCTATTGTGAACTTTTCATTGGTTACCCTTAATATATAATGTGCAGACTCCCTGTTGGTGCAACAAATTAGATAAGTAAAATTTCAAATTTTCATATCCTTCACCCACTTTTTGATGGGTTGTTTTTTTCTTGCGAGTTTATTTAAGTTCCTTGTAGATTCTTAATATTAGCCATTTGTCAGATGAATAGATTGCAAAAATTTTCTCCCATTCTTTAGGTTGCCTGTTCACTCTGATGATACTTTCTTTTGCCATGCAGAAGCTCTTTAGTTTAATTAGATCCCATTTATCAATTTTGACTTTTGTCGCCATTGCTTTTGGTGATTTAGTCATGAAGTCTTTGCCTATGCCTATGTCCTGAATGGTGTTACCTAGGTTTTCTTCTAGAGTTCTTTTTAATGGTTTTAGGTTTTACATTTAAGTCTTTAATTCATCTTGAGTTAATTTTTGTATAAGGTGTAAGGAAGGGGTCCAGTTTCAGTTTCCTGTATATGGCTATCCAATTTTCCCAGCACCATTTACTAAACAGGGACTCCTTTCCCATTGCTTGTTTTTGTCAGGTTTGTCAAAGGTCAGATGATTGTAGATGTGTGGCATTATTTCTGAGGCCTCCATTCTGATCCACTGGTCTATATTTCTGTTTTGGTAGCAGTACCATGCTGTTTTGGTTACTGTAGCCTTGTAATGTAGTTTGAAGTTAGATAGCATGATGCCTCCGGCTTTGTTCTGTTTGCTTAGGATTGTCTTGGTTATGTGGGATCTTTTTTGGTTCCATATAAAATTTAATGTATTTTTTTTTCTAATTCTGTGAAGAAAGTCAATGGTAGCTTTATGGGGATAACATTGAATCTATAAATTACTTTGCATAGTATGGGCATTTTCATTATCTTGATTCTTCTCATCTTTTTCCATTTCTTTGTATCCTCTATCTCTTATTTCCTTTAGTTTGTAGTTCTCCTTGAAGAGGTCTTTTACATCCCTTGTAAGTTGGATTCCTAGGTACTTTATTCTCTGTGTATGAGAGTTCAGTCATGATTTGGCTCTCTGCTTGTCTATTATTGGTCTATAGGAATGCTTGTGATTTTTGCACATTGATTTTTGTATCTTGAGACTTTGCTGAAGTTGCTTATCAACTTAAGGAGATTTTGGGCTGAGGTGATGGGGTTTTCTAAACAACAGATATTTCTCAAAAGGAGACATTTATGCTGCCAAAAATACCTATGAACAAAAGCTCATCATCCCTGGTCATTAGAGAAATGCAAACAAAAATCACCATGAGATACCATCGTATGCCAGTTAGAATGGTGATCATTAAAAAATCAGGAAACAGCATATGCTGGAAAGGATGTGGAGAAGTAGTAATGCTTTTACACTGTTGGTGGGAGTGTGAATTCGTTCAACTATGGTGGAAGACAGTGTTGAATTCATCAAGGATTTAGAATCAGAAATAACATTTAACCCAGGAATTCCATTACTGGGTATATGCCCAAAAGATGACAAAACACTCTGCTCTACAGACACATGCACATGTGCTTCTATGGTGGCACTGTTCACAATAGCAAAGACTTGGAGCCAACCTAAATGCCCATCAATGAGACTGGGTAAAGAAAATGTGGCACCTATACACCGTGGAATACTATGCATCCAAAAAAATAAGTTCGTGTCCTTCGCAGGGACATGGATGAAGCTAGAAACCATCATTCTCAGCCAACTAACACAGGAACAGAAAATCAAACATTACGTGTTCTCACTCATAAGCGGGAGTTGAACAAAGAGAACACATGGTCACAGGGAGGGGAACATCACACACTGGGGCCTGACACGGGGTTGGGGTAGGGGAGGGATAGCATTAGGAGAAATACCTAATGTAGATGTTGGGTTGATGACTGCAGCAAACCAACATGGCACGTGTATACCTATGTAACAAACTTGCACGTTCTGCACACGTATCCCAGAAATTAAAATATAATTTAAAAAAATCATTTTTTTCCTCAATGATTACCTATTTATCCTTCATGTTATTTTTGGCCAATGTTTTATTTATATTGTATTTCAGACTCCTTTCTTTTGATATTACTTCTATAGTTAGGATTAATACTCATTATACTAAGCAATGTATTTAGCAATTCCTTTGTTAAACATTGTATAATGTATTTTACTTCTCCTTTTCTGTTTATTTTCCTCTAAGGAATGTCCTTTAATCTTTCTCTAAGGCTCAAATTCCTAGATTTTCCAGGGAGAGGTGTTTGGGCTTTTATGTGAATTACCTATTGTTATACCAGAAAAGTAAGAATTTTTATGTACATCAATGTTATTACTGACTTGTCAATATTGAATTTGTGGACAATATATATATATGACATAAATAATACCTGTAATTATGATGGACAAATAATCTTTTTAAAAACTGTCGATTGGAGTAAAATACACATAATGTAAAATTTACCATTTAACCATTTTTAAATTCTCAGTGTCTTGATATTGAGTTCATTCACAATGCTGTACAATCATTATCATCATCTACTCCAGAGCTCATTTCGTTACACAAAACTGAAACTCTGAATCCATTAAAGGATTACTACTCATTCTGCCTCCCATCCCAGCCTCGGCTAATGGTTATTTTACTCTCTTATTCTACGAATTTGACAACCCAATGTACTTCGTTGAAGTTTGTACTTTGTTTTTCTTTTTGTGATTGGCTTATTCCACTTAGCAATTAGTCAAAGCTCTTCCATGTTGCATCAGGTGTCAGAATTTATTTCCTCTTTATGGATAAATAACTTTCACATATAGCTTGTTTATCCATTTGTCCATTACAGGCAATTGGGTTACTTCCACCTTTTGGTTATCATGAATAATAAATGACTACTGTAAGCACACACCTCCCACCCACAACTCTGTATCCATTAAAGGATTTCTAGTCATTCTCCGTCTCTCCCTCCCTCCCCAGTCTCTGGTAACCACCAGTGTACAAATATATTTTGAGTGTACAAGTATATTTTCTTCAAGACTCTGCTTTCAATTGTAATGTATATATACTTAGAAGTAGAATTTCTGGATCATACTGTAGCTCTATTTTTAGTTTTTGAGGAACTTTTATACTGTTTTTTATGATGGTTGAACCATTTTACATTTCCATCAACAATGTGTAAAGGTTCCAATTTATCCACAATCTCACCAACACTTATTTTCTGTTTGTTGTTTCTTTTGGTGGTTTGTGTGTGTTTATAGTAATGATTTAAATAAATGTGAAGTGATATCTCATTGTGGTTTCTTTTGCAATCCCTAATGATTAGGGATATTGAACATCCTGTTTTGTGCTTGTATAAAATTTGAATATAATTTTTATAGAAATCTTTTCAAGTTATTTGTGCATTTTTGAATCAGGATTTGTGTGTGTGTTTACGTGCAGGAAGCCCTCTTGATTTCCATTTCAAAAGGTCATTATAGAACAAAAATGAGCATATATATATATAGACACACACACACACATATACACATACACATATATAGACACATAGACACACATATATATATATGGATAGTGCTTTAGTATGCTGATAGAATATAATAAAATTTATAGGACAACACAAGCTATATAAGGTATGCTATTTTAATCCAATGGGATATTAAATTTTCCAAATACATATTGAATAGTATTAAAGATTATATATTGAAAATATTTTACTCTGTCTCTAGTTCAGTTTCCTTTTGGAAAGATATATTGAATCTATTCTATGGTGAAAAAAATATTGTTAAAACTTAGGGACTTCTAAGAAATCTCATATGCTCATTTTCTCTTATCTTGCTGTTTTTCTCCTCAAATATAGTTTGATTAAGCAGAAAACTGCAAATATATTCAAGGATAATAATAAAATTAAAAAATTAGAATGTTGGAGAACTATATTTCTAAATGAGAGTGAGATGCACTAGTATGTTATTAAAAATATAAATTATTATTTGGTTAATTATTTACAAAAACAAAAATTATAGATTTGAAAACAAAAATTGCATTAATCTTTATACAGACGAGTGCTTCTTGAACATAGCAGCATGGAAACAGAATTAATGTACAAGCAATACAAATAATACAAAATTAATATTTACATTTAAAATGATAAGAATACATCAGATCATGAAAATTATAAACTTGTTTTTGATTTAATATTTATCTAACAGTCTGTAATAATATTATTGTGAGAAAAATATACATTGAAAAATTGAAGTGAAGCTGAAGAATATCAGTTGGAATTGTATAGAGAAATAATGATCATAAACCAAAAGCAAGCCAAAAACAAAACAAACAAAACAATAAACTTGTCAAAATACAGTTAGTATAGGATTGAAAGCTTAGGTTGTAGCCACAACATAATTTAACTGAACAACAAAATTTAAATTTTACAATGTAAAAAAATGTTTACTTTTTACATACCTTTACAGTGAGTGTACCCAGCTGCACTGAAATTGCAAGAAAAAGAACTCCAAATAATGTTAAAAATAGGAAACTATTAGCCCCTTTCATTTCTACCTATAAACCTTCTGTGAGTCCACATTAAAAAATATACTTTAATTGGGCATATATCTTATCCAAATGAGATTTCCTCCTAATGGGTACATTTGACAGTATGCCATGCAAATATCATCTATAACATAGAATTTTATGGTTGTTGACGCCTTAGGATATAGGGTTCCAACCCAAATAGTTGGGTTAAATTCTCTGCCATGACACGTATTCTCCAATTGAATGAAACATTGATTTCGTAAATTCTAAATCTACATAGGCTTTTTTTTCAATCGAGTAACAGAGGGTTCTTGATAAGTAAATGAGCAGTCTTTCATAGCCACAGTAAAGTTCAAAGAACGGCATAACATGAAGTCAAACTACCGTTTAAAAGTCTAATGGTAAAAACAGAAGTCTGCATGCAGTGACGAAGCAAGAAAGTTTGAAGTGAAGAGTGGCCTTTAAAAGCCCCAGATCATCACTGTTAAATTAATTAATGGGCTCATTGTACCATCAATATCACATACATTTATAAACACTAAATATAACATAAAAATACATTTTGGGAGTATTAAAACGCTAGGATATATTACCAGTAATAATATATCTCAAATATATCCAAATGTAATTTTAAAAGGATTAATGATAATAATATAAGCACTTCAACAGCAGTAGATGAACAGTCCATGATGGTAGGATCAGTTTGATAGATTTTGTAACTTTTACTAAAATTGTTCTTATTTAATGTCCTCTCGACTTTTCCAATTTCTTGTATTAAACTGCCAATATTTAAAAGAGATTTTATAGGCAAATCAAAATCTTCGTAAACGTATTCAGTGCCTCAATAAAACTTTGCTTCAAGACTAAAATACCTATTCATTTTGAGCAAGGTGGTTTATGTTAATCACAGAGAAGAAGAAAATATGCATACAAGAGGTATACTTTATTATAAGAATCATGAACAGCAGTTGTATTTAACCAATTAAATATTGGTATGTAACAAGATAGAAGACCAATGTCCATTTTAATGAAGATTTTATCTCACTATAGTAATGAAACCAAACACCTACATAAACATACAAACCCACCCAAATTTTAATACAAACGCTTTTTCTGTGGTTAAATCCCCTAGACAGTTCAAAATGAAATGGTAATGTTACTCTTGAAACTCCAAAAATACAAGACTTTTACTTAGATTACCTATATCATCCTAAGGCATGTTTATAAAAGAAACAGAATAAATTTAATATTTAGGCAATAGAAATAAATTTTCATGTAGCTAAGTTGCAGTAAACTATTAGTATGAAAGTTGACCCACCATTTTAAATTTTGAAACTCAATGTAAGTTTTAAATGAATCAAATTTATATTTTAAAATCACGTGTTCAAATAGCCCTTAAAATATTATGTTTTGGAATTATGAGCCATTTTAGATATTTTAACCTTAATTCTAGACTATATAAAATAAAATTATTTATCAATAATGATCATTCTCCTTTTTTTTTTTTTTTTTTCCCCGAGACGGGGCCTTGCTCTGTCGCCCAGGCTGGAGTGCAGTGGAGTGGTCTCGGCTCACTGGCTCACTGCAAGCTCCGCCTCCTGGGTTCAGGCCATTCTCCTGCCTCAGCCTCCCAAGTAGCTGGGACTACAGGGGCCCGCCACCAAGCCCGGCTAATTTTTTATATTTTTAGTAGAGATGGGGGTTTCACCGTGTTAGCCAGGATGATCTCGAACTCACGACCTAGTGATCTACCCGCCTCAGTCTCCCAAAGTACTGGGATTACAGACGTGAGCCACCACGCCCGGTCTTACTTTTTTTTTTTTTTCTTCAGATGAGTTCTCACTCTGTTACCCAGGCTGGATTACAAGTTAAGTCACCAGATGATGGCTCACTGTAGCGTTCAATTCCTGGGTTCAAGTGATCTTCCCACCTCAGCCTCCCAGTCCCTGGCTTCATAGGCATGTGCCACCACACCCAGTCATCAATGTGTTGTCAAAATATATGTCAAGGGAAAAGGAGGAATAGAAAGAGATTCATTAAAGGATACAAAACCACAGCTACATAGGAGGGATAAGTTCTAGTGTTCTATACCACTGTAGAATGACTATTGCTAGCAATGAAGTATAGATTCATATAGCTAGAACGAGGATATTAAATGTTCTTAGAAGAAAAAAATAAATGTTAAAGATGATAAATTGTGTTAGTCAATTAAAATAATGAAAAATAAAATAAAATGTCAAACAGTTTGAATTTCTTCCAAAAAGAGGTATATATGTTCACATATATTCTGTAAACTGCATTTTAATCTTAGAAAAATTGATATCAGTTAATCAATTGATTAATCAAATGAATGCTTTAATCAAACCAATGTTTTAAATGCAATGACTTATTAAATACAATTATGAATATACAGTTTATTGTATATTATAATATATTGTAATTATGTGGTGGAAAAAATGTAAAAAATGGTTTTAAAATGTATATTGCTATAAATTATATCTAACATTTAAGCTTGCTGTCAGGGTAACTACACTTTCTTACTGGATGCTCTGTTTTTCGAATTGGAAAACAGAAAAGTATAAATGAAGGATCAACAAAAATATGCTTTATGAATCTAGCCAGAACATATCTAAATTCAGATATCAAAACAATTTACCTACATGTGAGTATACCTGACACTAGAACATAGTTGTATTTCTTTATCCAGGATACAGCATCCTGGCCAGGAACTGCTTCCAAATTCTATTACAGTTTACATACTTTGAATTTTTTAATGTATGGATTTATATTCTAATTGCAATTTGAGAAAATTATTCTTGTTAATACTTAAAATCCACACTGTAGTATTAATACGGATTTATATTTAATGACATTTGGCAGTTTATTTTTTCTGTTTTATTATTAAACAGATATAGTGAATGTCTAAATTATGCAGAACACTTTGGTTCCTTTTAGGCTGTAAAAATGAATTGAGAATGAATCATTTATTCAAGGAATTCATAATATTTCTAATTAAATGACTAAGGAGTTTCAAGAAAAAAAGAAATTATTTTAATTAATGGGATCAAAGATGTCTCCGGAGAAATGGAGTTCTATCAAGCTTAGTCTTGGAAGAGAGGCAAGGATTTGCACATGGAGGTAAGGATTTAAGGGGTGATTCAGAAATAATGAGCATGTCCAGAGGCAAGTTTGGAGTTGTAGCATATTATAAATTGTACCACAAAATAACAGAAACGATTGCTAGTTGGCAAGCCTTTGTAGGAATTTCCATGTCAGTCATCAGTCTGAAGTATACATATAGGCTTTATTCAGCACCTAATGGAATGACCTGAAGAGAGTTTCCACAGTGAACAACAAGGTCAATGCTGTTTTGAAGGAAAACTAACTAGGCATCAATATTCTAAAGTACTTGGAGGAAGAAGGTGAACCAAACATTATG
The DNA here is from genome assembly GCF_001698545.2 of Rhinopithecus bieti. Taxonomy (NCBI): domain Eukaryota; kingdom Metazoa; phylum Chordata; class Mammalia; order Primates; family Cercopithecidae; genus Rhinopithecus; species Rhinopithecus bieti. Next base: position 3,417,875 of record NW_016809462.1, read on the forward strand.
TAATACATGAACTGTGAGAAAATATATTATTTTCCCCAACTTTCTGTTTCTTGCATATTCATCCTATAGGTAAGGGTTAATGAGAGGATAAGAATTGACCTATGAACAAAAAATAAATTCAACTGATTGTTTAAAAAGTGTTCCCAAAAGGATAAGCATATGTTCCACAGCCCTCACAACAGGAAAACTATCAAAAATTATAGGAAAAGTGATATTGAATGTAAACTATTCCAGTGTTTGACAAAAGAACATACAGTATTTCAGTGAGACAAAAATTGACTAGATAGTCAAACCTGAGAAAATACTGTAGGAAACTTCTTTCTATTCCAAACTCACTTTTATCACTATCAACTTATTTTTTAAAATAAATACAATTTATGGGCATCTAGTCCATTATCCTTGTTTATTGTATTGTCTGTATTCTCCCAAAAATGCAAACGACATGAGGGTGTAAGTTTTTATCTATTTTGTACACTACTTTTAAAAATTATTTTTATTTTCAGACCGAGTCCTGCTCTATCGCCCAATCTGGAGTGCAGTGGCTCAGTCTCACCTTACTGCAACCTCCTCTTCCTGGGTTCAAGTGATTCTCCAGCCACAGACTCAAGAATTATAGACATGTGCCACCAGGCCTGGTTAATTTTTGTTTTGTTTGTTTGTTTGTTTTTTGTATTTTTTAGTAGAGATGGGGTTTCATCATGTTGGCCAGACTGATCTCAAACTCCTGACCTCAGGGTGATCTGCCTGCCTTGGCCTCCCAAAGTGCTGGGATTACAGGCGTGAGTCACCGCGACTGGCCTGTGCACTACTTTTTGACTGACATCATAAAATAGGTTTTTCTTTGTTATGTATAAATGTGGAATATTGTAGTAGATAGTCTCTTATGCCTGACTGTTTTTTCCTTTATTAAAGTGTGATATACATTTATGCTGTTCATACATCAATGGTTCACTTATTCTCATGCTTCAACAGCAGAGGTTTTATAAATCTTTTTTATTTCAGGACCAGACCATTATTCAACCTTAAAAATATTGAGGACCACAAGCGCCTTGTTTTTATTCATACCCATCAATTTCTATAGAAATTTCTATAGAAATTCTGATGCTATAGTATCAGAAATATAACTAAGAGTTTTGTATTTTTTTATTAATTTATTTAAAGTAACAATACTAAACCCACTAAACACTAGCATGAACAATATTTGGGGTTTAAAAAAACTGTATTTTCCAAAATACATATTTGACGTAAGGCAGTGTAATATAATTTTTTAATTAACTTTAATCTTTGATTTAGTAGAACATAATCAAATTTCTTATCTACTTTCCTACCTACCATCTGTATTCATTTTGTAGCAATATGTTGTTTTAGTTGAAGTGTATGAAGGAAATTTGGTTTCACAAATATTTGTATCTGTAAATGGGAATCATATTTGAATGGTGTTTTCAGATATTTTGGAATATTTTTATTTGATACTATACCCAAACTCAATGTTTTAATTTTACGTTAATTGAAATATAGAATCCACAAACATTTCGATGAGCTTTTCATAATCTGTCACATCAAAATTATTGATTAATTTTACATTGAATGATCTGTTACCCCTACATAATGTTGCTACAATGATTATATAAAAATAGTTGTTATCTATTTTATGCAGATATTCTAAATATTTATGCATGTCACTGTGCAATATGAAAAATTGCTTTTGCTTATATTATCACAAATCTCATTAGGAAATTCCATGGTAGTGGGTATTTGTCAGTCTTACGGTGACAGATACAAGACTTCCAAAATTCTAACATTTACTAGGAATTTTTTTGATTACCCCAAACACTCTCTTTTTTTTTCTGTCAAATGAAAATTCACTCCATTTATTTTGAGGAAACCTGAATTAGATACCTAAGGCAGGATAATGATAATTTTCTGTTGGTTCCTTTCTTTAAGTAAAAACAATATTCTGTGAATAAAAGTGGCTAAAGTCTTGAGCAAATACTTCTCTAAAAAGGTATACGAAAGGTCAGTAGACTAAGCAGACACATGTTCAACAACATTGGTTGACTTCCGGTGATGTGGCACTTTTGTTCTATTTCATTGGTAATATAAATTATTGTAAATATTTTATTTGAGTTTGCTTTTTGTTTTCACTATGATATAATAAAGCGCATATATTTTAATCTACTCTGTTCAGAAATTACAAGATCACTGGGATTCTTTTTTCTTGTCTTTTCAACCCTTGATTTAATTTTGATAAATTATTTCGCATTATCAGTTAAAATATTTGTTCCTGTCCTAGTCTTCTTTCTTCTCTTTCTGAAAATACAGTTACAGTAAGTTATTTAGTACAGATTGTAGAAATATTTGGGGCAGTAAAATATTTTTATCCAGTCCTCCTGAAAGAGTGGCATGGTGGGCATATTGGAACAGCCAAGAAAATCTAGGAAGGCAGGCACATCCATCTGTCAATATGGGGCCACAGTATTGAGTTGGTGGAAAAGACTCTGGAAGTCTGGCATCTCTTTATCTGGCTGTGGATATGCACTGCTGATGGTCAGCTAGGCGGGCAGTTGAGAAAAACTAGATGTAGAAGGCGAGAGCTCAACAAGTTGGAAGCTGGTAGCATCTCTGGATTTCCCTGGAGTGTATGAAACACATGATAAGACTAAACCTGCATTATACTTCTTCATATGTCTCCTATCACATGCAAAATGATAAGCTGAGAGACTTATGGCAGCCAGTTGGGCATGCTGAATGACATATAAACTTGTCTTTTAGACAAATCTTACCTAATAGGAAACACAGATACATGTTAGCCAAGTTGAAACACTGGAAACTAAATATAAAAAAAGGATATGAGAATTCTTAAAACTCACTTTGGATTCCACCTAGTTGGTGGTATGAAAACTTATGGAATTAAGTTATGTCAAGACTCCAAATTTATCATTGATTTTCCTAAAATTTCTAGTTACACATTGTGTAATAAGTAAATGATTAAATCATGTACATCTCCTTTTCACTATGTATGTTTTCTTAACTTTCTTTTTAAATATTTGAGTCTTTTCTGTGTAAAGATACTTGTCATTTTACAATGCTTTCAAATTGCCATGATCTAATACTTTGAAATTTACCTATATGATGGTTTTACTAATTCCTAATTCTGGAATTTTCAATAGGCTTATACTGGAACATTTCAGCCTCCTTCTTTAATTTTAGTGTTTATTTAATCTTATTTAAAATTTTATACAATATTTATTTTCTCTTACCCTCTTATTGACATTGTTTTAATTGGCTCTATTTCTCTATGCTATATATTAATGAATACAATTTACACATCTGCTATATATGTCTATATTTTATATATTAATAATTTTATAGTTATGTCATGTTTGTACAATTTCAGTAATATATATATATTTGTGTATATATACACATCTCCTACATTTTAAATTGACTCTTCTGTATACCTTTGCATTATAATTATTTTAGTTTTACACCTTTGTAGTATTTTGTATAGTTTGTATATGTTAATATTTAATAATCTTAAACATTAGTAAGTCCATTTCAGATTCAAAATCCAAGAAACTAGGAGTGTTTTTTCTTCCTAATTTGTTAGACTCATTGGCTATCAGTAACGAAGTTATTTTTCAAATTTTAAGTTTGAAATATTCTTCAGAGGAAGTTCTTTTTCTCTAATAGAAGACATTATAGTAAGCATATACTCCACCTGGTCACTAGGTGATGCTATATCGGAATCAAGTCATATATTAGTAGCATGTGGTTTGTGGTTTGCTAATAGATCTTAGAGCCAGTCCCGAAGTTAAAACTAGGTTGGCCCAGGCCTTTATTGTAGATGTCTCAATACAAGCCCCAGGAAGTGCTCACCTTATTTTTTTTGTATCTTTCTTCACAGAGGATCCTTCCTGCAGCTTCCTGTCTCAAGTATTGTTGCCAACTCAGACTTTAAAATCACCTGAATTGCTCTCCTATGCTAGCATCCTGCAGAAATTGAAATCCTGCCTGTGTTCACTCCCAGGCCCAGACCTTTTCTGACCTATGTTAAGCTCATAGGTTTTCTGGACAGCCTTTTCTAGACTATGATGATATATATCTGTAAAAAACTATCTGGGTTCAGTTTCTGACATTTGACAGCTTTAAGCCTTGCCTTACCTCTTTGGATTTCCCTTCTGTGCCTCATCTAGACAGATAATAAGAAAGCCTCTGTTGACCCCTCATTTGGGGCTAGCAGGAGTTTAAACATTCCTGAGCAGGAGGACATCACCCTAGCCCTACACTCAAGCCATCATTAGAATCTCAAGCTCCTTTCTTTTATCTGCTCTCTCAGTCCTTTTATTTATTTTGTTAACATTTGTATTAGGTTCAGGGGTACAGGTGGAGGTTTTTGATATAGGTAAATTTCATATCATAGGGGCTTGGTATACAGGTTATTTCATCACACAGGTAATAAGCATAGTACCTGAGAAGTAGTTTTTCTATTGCCACTCTCCTCCCACCCTCCAAACTCAACCAGGCTCTAGTATCTCTTGTTCCCTTCTTTGTGTCCATATGTACTCAACGTTCCGCTCCCACTTTTAAGTGAGAACAAGTGGCATTTGGTTTTCCATTCTTGTGTTAGTTTGCTTCAGGTAATGGGTTCTGGCTACATCTGTGTTGCTGCTGCAAAGGACATGATCTTGTTATTATTTTATGGCTGAATACTATTCCATAGTGTGTGTGTGCGTGTGTGTGTGTGTGTGTGTGTGTGTATACCTAAATGTTCATCAATGGTAAGCTGGATATTATCTATCTATCTATCTATCTATCTATCTATCTATCTATCTATGTGTGTGTGTCTGTGTGTGTGTATATACCTAAATGTTCATCAATGGTAAGCTGGATATTATATATATATTATATAAATGAATAAATATATATATATATATACACACAA
>NW_016809462.1:3423025-3480672 GCF_001698545.2 Rhinopithecus bieti
TATATATATATATATATATCACATTTTGATTCCATGTCTCTGCTATTGTGAATGGTGACACAATGAATATACACGTAAACATGTATGTGTGTCTTTATAGGTGAATGTTTTACATTCTCTATGTGTATGCCCAGTAATGGAATTGTTGGGTGAAATGGTAATTCTGTTTTAAGTTCTCTGGGAAACTGCCACACTAAATTTCACAATGGCTCAACTAAATTTACATTCCCATCCATAGTATATAACCATTCCCGTTTCTCCACAACCTTGTCTGCATCTGTTACTTTTTGACTTTTTAAAAGTAGTCATTCTGACTGATGTTAGAGGGTATCTCATTGCGGTTTTGACTTTCATTTCTGTAATGATTAGTGATGTTGAGCATTTTTCTCAGATGCTTGTTGGCTGTGTGTATGTTGTTTTTTGAAAAGTGTCTGTTCATGTCATTTGGTCACTCTTTAATGGGGTTGTTTCTTTTGCGCTTGTTAATTTGTTTCAGTTTCCTATAGGTGTTGGATATTAGATCTTTTTCAGATGCATAATTTGCAAATATTTCCTCCAATTCTATAGGTTGTCTATTTGCTTTCTTGACAGTTTCTCTGCAGAAACGCTTTAGTTTAATTAGGTCTCATTTGTCATTTTTTTATTGCAATTGCTTTTTGCAAATTTATCACAATTATTTGCCAGACTATGTCCAGAATGGTATTTCCTAGGTTATCTTCTAGGATTTCATAATTTTAGATTTTACATTTAAGTCTTTAATCCATCATGACTTGGTTTTTGAATATGGTGTAAGAAATAGCCCAGTTTCAATCTTGTGCATCTTGCTCGCTAGTAATCCCAGCATCATTTATTGAATAGGGAGTTATTTTTTTATTCAAAAACATCTCTTGTTTTGTCAACTTTGTCAAAGATCAGATAGTTGTAGGTGTGTGACTTTATTTCTGGGCTCTCTATTTCATTCCATTGGTCTATGTGTCTGTTTTTGCACTGGTACCATGAAGCTTTGGTTTCTGTAGCCTAGTAGTATGGTATAAAGTCGGGTAATGTGCTGCCTCCAGGGTTGTCATTTTAACTTAGGATTGCCTTAGCTATTCAGTCTCTTTTTCAGTTCCATATGAATTTTAAAATGGGTTTTTCTAATTCTGAGAAAAATATTGTTGGTAGTCTCATAGTCATAGCATTGAATCTGTAAATTGCTTTGGACACTATGCCCATTTTAGCAGTATCAGTTCTTTCTATACATGAGCATGAAATATTTTTTCATTTGGTTGGTCAACTCTGATTTCTTTGAGCAGTGTTTTGTGATTCTTGTTGTAGGGATGTTTCTCATACCTGGTAAGCTGTATTTCTAGGCATTTTATTCTTTGTGGCTACTGTGAATGGGATTACATACTTGATTTGGTTCTCAGCTTGGATGTTGTTGGTGTATAGAAATGCTACCAATTTTATATTTTATATTCTGAAAGTTTGCTCAAGTTGTTTATAAAATCAAGGAGCTTTTGGACAGAGGCTATAAATTTTTCTTGGTACAAAATCATATTGTTTGCAAACAGAGATAGTTTGATTTCCTCTCTTCCTATATGGATTATATTGTTTGGCTCTGTGTCCCCAGCCAAATCTCATCTGGAATTGTAATCCCCACATGTCAGAGGAGTGTCCTCATGGAGGTAATTGGATCATGGGGGGCGAATTTCCTCCTTGCTTTTCTTGTGATAGTGAGTGAGTTATTACGAGATCTGATGTTTTTAAAGTGTGGTACCTCACTCCCACCCCTTTCTTACTGCCATGTAAGATGTGCCTTGATTCCCCTTTGCCTTCTGCCATGATTGTAAGTTTCCTGAGGCCTCCCCAGCCATGCAGAACTGTGAGCCAAGTAAACCTTGTTTGTTTATAAATTACCCAGTCTCATGTAGTTCTTTATAACATTATGAAAACAAACTACACAATTGATGCCTCTTATTTATTTTTCTTGCCTAATTCCTCAGTCCAGCACTTTCAGAAAGATTTTGAATAGGAGAGGTGATAGAGGGAATTCTGGCCTCGTTCCAGTTTCCAAGGGAAATGCTTCCAGTTTTTGTCCATTCGGTGTGATGTTGGCTGTGGGTATGTAATGGATAGCTCCCATTATATTGAACTAGGTTCTTTCAATAGTTTTTTGAGGGTTCTTAACATGAAGGGATGTTGAATTTTATCGAAAGCCTTTTCTGTGTCTATTGAGATGATCATGTGGGTTTGGTTTTTGTTCTGTTTATATGATGAATCTCATTTATTGATTTGTATATACTGAACCAACCTTAAATCTCAGGGGTAAAACCTACATGATCGTGGTGATTTAGCTTTTCAATGTGCTGCTAGATTTGAGATACTGGTATTTTGTGAGTATTTTTGCATTTTACTTATCAAGGATATTGACCTAAAGTTATTTTTTGTTGTGTTTCTGAGAGATTTTGTATTACAATGATGTTGGCCCCATAAAATAAGTTACAAAAAGGTCCTTCTTCAATTTTTTGAAATAGTTTCAATAGAAATGGTACCAGCTCTCCTTTATACATCTAGATGAACTTCACTGTAAATCCATCTGTTTCTGAGCTTTTTCTACTTGATAGGGGATTATTACTGATTGAATTCTGTAACTCATTATTTGTCTGTTCAGGGATTCGTTTCTTCCTGTTTCAACATTGGGAGGTTGTATGTTTCCAGAAATTTATCAATGTCTTCTATGTTTTCTAGCTTGTGTGCATAAAAGGGCTCATAATAGTCACTGAAGGTTTTTGTATTTTGTGGAGTCAGTGGAAAAGTCTCCTTTTATTTCTGATTGTGTTTATATGGATCTTTTCTCTTTTTTATTTTTAGTCTAAATAGTACTCTATCAATCTTTATTTATTCTTTCAAATAAGCAAATCTTGAACTCATCGTTTTGTATGGATTTTCACATCTGAATTTCCTTTAGTTCAGATCTGATTTTGGGTATTTCTTGTCTTCTTTAGCTTTGGGGCTAGTTTACTCTTTTATCTCTAGTTTCTCTAGGTGTGATGTTCTGTTGTTAATTTGAGGTTCTAACTTAAGACACAGTCAACAGGTCTGCTTCCAGATACCCTGATGGGTATGTATTCTGATGAGTCCCTGGACAGACTGGACTGTTTCCTTACTAAGGGTAGGAGGACCTGAAGCCAGATTACAAGGTTACCTTAAGATCTGCAATTGAATCAAGGTTGGTACATCCACTTCTAGGCGATTGGAAGGGTGTAGGTCCCTTGGGGGGCAGAACTGCTCCTAGACTATGGCTGGGATGAGTTGGAGTCAGGATTCAGGAACCCCATAATATCTGCAGTTGGATTGAGGTCAGCATGTCTGCCGCTGAGGGAACAGATAGATGTGTCTCCCAGCAAGTAGCTGGGAAGTTAGGACTTGTGGACTGTAACTGGAAGGGGCAGATGCTGGCTAACACAGCCACTTAAAGATCCACAATCAGGCAACAAACCGAGGGGTATGTCTTCATTCAGGTGTATAAACAGGTGTGACTCCTCCTGTGTTCCTTGGAAGATGGTTCTGATGGCAGGATCAAGTTAAAATGAAGTTTTATCAGTGTTCACAAGGAGATGAAGCTGTTTCAGCTGGGGTTATGGTCAGTGAGTCTGCCACCTGGGTAAAGGCCTTCCCTATCAAAAGGGCCCTCCTTAGTCTTGAGTTCCACTGGAGTTTCTCAAGCTTCTACCTTGATCTCACAGTTCCTACTTGGAACCCAAAACAATTTTACTAATGAATGACTGCCAAATTATTGTTTCTGTGAAGAGATATAAATGGGGGAACTTCTTATTTCACAATCTTGCTTATGTCCTATATCCTATTGGTTGAAATCTATATTTTCTTTACATGTAAAATGAGTTTATGTAAATAGCATGTAGTTGTACCTGGCTTTTTCATTTAGTTAGAAAACCTCACTTTTAACTAGATTATTTAAAACAGTAATTTTAAGGTAAGTATTAATAGAATTTGGTTTAAATCTAGCCTTTTACTTACTGTTGCCTATTTTCCTCACTTACATATATTTTCCATACTCAGAATTTTATTTTATTTTGTTTTTAAGTGTTATTTCAATGTTTAACCTCTTTTTCTGCTTGCTTTTAGATTATTTTGTGTGCATGTGATTCTGCATTACTCTGCTATTTTCATATTAGCTTCATTTGCTTGTTTATATTTTTAGCAGTTGCTTTTGGCTTTATGTATCACAATCAGAGGCTGTAAAATACCACATGCTATGAATTCAAAAGAACTTTATTATTGTTTGTTTTGAAATAGTCAATCATTTCATTTCTTAGATACTAAAAATCAAAAATACCTTATTTTTACTTTACCGTACATATATACTCTCCTCGTATGTATAAGTATGGTATATGTAAAGTTGTATATTGTATGTATGTTATATATTTATATAATACATGTAAACATTCTAAATGTATGACTATTTATATATAAATATATTCTAGAGTAATATATCAATTATTACAAATATATATACATATATATATTTCTTTCTAATCGTTTTCTCTTTGTACATTTTCTTTCTAATGCCCTTCACTCTTTATTATGAGTGCAAGTTTTAACGTGGTTTTAGTGTATGTCTTATAGTGATTAATTATGTCAGCTCATGTTATTCTAAAATAGACTTACTTCAATTTTATGTTTAAATGATATTTTTTTGCCAAGTACTGAATACTGAATTTTTTTTTCTTTTGGCAATTTAAAGATGGTATTTGGATTTTTTTCTGACCAGCACATTTTTTTTGAGAAATCTGTTACTATCTTTGCCACCTGTCTGTAATGTAGTATTCTTTCTCTGGCTGTTTCTATGAATTCATATTTATGACTAGATATCAGCAACTTGATTATGATGTGCCTTGTTTCTTTTTTTAGGCTTCATTAGGATTTTCGAACTTTGGTTTTTTAGATTTTATTTTATTTGAAAATTTTTTTACAGTAGTTCTTCAATATTTCCTCTTTCTCTCTCTGTCTAACTCTCTCTCTCTCTCTCTCTCTCTCTGTTTTTATTTTTGGTGTAAGAGCACCATAAGATATTTTCATTGTTTTTAGTATTTTCCTAATATTGGTTTATTTTGATCCGTGTTCTGCAATATCCATCCCATCCTTTTATCTCATCAGGTTTTTTTTGCTTATTTTTTTAACTCTAGACATTGTATGGTTAATCTTTCATACTTCTATTTAGCTAATTTTCATATCTTCAATTTATTTTATTAACTATGTTTATCATTTCCTTTGCATCTTTGAGCACATTTAAAATATTACTATTTGTTTTATGCTTTCTGCTATAATTCCATTACATCTATTATTTCATTATCTTAATTCTCTTGCTTATTAATCTCATTTGCTGTTTCTTTGCATGCTGAATAAATCTTGACTGAATAATAAATATTTTGAATTTTGATTTTTGGTTTCTGAATTATGCCTTTTTTCTTCAAACTGGCTGAGATTTTCTCTCACTGACAGTTAATTTTCTTTGTTACTTGCTTTTAAGCTTTATTTTGGCAAGTTCAACGCAGTTTTTATTGTTGTGTTAATTTTGCTTCCTCTCAGTATAAATCTTTCTAATGACTCTACCTGCATGTAATATTATGTCTCTTTGTCTATTGTGAAATACAACTATTCAAAGCCTTATATAAATTCTAATCATTGTTTAGCCTACTGGTTTCCAGTTGTCCTTCTCTCAAGGAGGAATCTTAAGTTTTCTTTCACTCCTGTGCAACACTTTCTTCCCTGGCTCTCTGCAGATCCATTTCTAGAGACCTTACTTGCCTTACGTCTAAACTCTTCTCAACTCAGCGAGAATTTTAGGTTTTATTTTGTTCTCTGTCTCTACTGTGGCCTAGAAACTGCCTTCTGGCTCTACACTGGGAGCAATTATTGGGTTCACTTCATTGGTTCTCTTTCTTTCAATAGTCATAGTTTCGTGCTGCCTGTTATCCAAAGTATAAAGGTAATTATTTAATATTATTTGTTACTTACATTGTTTACCACAGGAAGATATATCCAATGTAAGTCATCTTATTTTTGAAACTTTTTTTTGTCTTGGATTTTCAGTTAATGTCACCAGCAACCTCCCGGTTGCTAAGACCTAAAATCTTGGTGATACCTTTGAATCTTTTATTTCAACACGCTTCTTATTCTACCTTTTGCCTATACCTCTCCAACAGCTCCTAAGCTGTCCTTTTCCTCCCCCTTTTTCCTCTAAAGTCCATTTCCCACTTTTCTTAAAACTTCTCATTAAATCTAGAATGAAAGAAAACCTATCTTACAAATTGTACATAATTTGGTCCTGCCTCAGCTTTTCTAATCTATTTGCCAATTCTTGTCCTGATTCCATGATATTCACTTGCCTTTGGTGTCCTACTGCCTGTAATGCTCTTCCATAAAATAACCTAGTATTGGACCCTTGTCATCATTTAACACTAGTTTTAAATAACCCCTCTTCAGGGAGTCCTTCCCAACCAGCATATCAAATGTATCCCCCTCCTCAGCCACTCTTTTCAATTGTCCCATTTATCTTATTGTAAATAATTATCATTCAAATTTTATTAATTATGTATGAATTCCTCACTATGATGAGTTTTATCAGGAAAGTGGCATATCTACTTTGTCACTTTCATATCCCAGTAGAAGTTGTGGCTTATTCCCATTTATCTTTAAAATTTTAGACAATAAAGGTCCCTAGCCAAATGAGTGACAGAAAAAATTCAAAGCTTTATTATTTAATTACATTGTGGGAGACTTGGAAATTGCCTGTCAGAAAAGCCATGGGACAATTCACTGAACAACAAAAAAAAGATGGATTATACTAATAGGAGAAAGAGTGGTTTTCAGTGAAAACTGACGCAGTGTTTTTATATGGCTTAAAGAAAAACAGAGCTATGTATAAATGTGGGATCAACATCCGGTTTCTGATGGAAAGTCAATCCAAATACCATTTTCTTAGAAAATACAGTGGAAGATTGATTTGGGATTCTGAGTCTAAAAGTCCTTACCTGAAGGCTTGTACAATCTGTGTGTTCCTAGGCTGTAAATCAAGACAACTTCTTTTTAAAGTGACTTAGTTTCTCCACTCAAGAGTGGGATATCTCATTCTTACAGGTATAACTTCAAAATCAATGTTATGATATTTTATTGTTTTAGAAAACAAAATTTATCAGTGAGTTATAAAGCAGTAATAACTCAAAGAAGAGGTCAAGGGGATGCTATAATAGTTTGAATTGCTGCATTCCTGAGGGAGAAAAAAAAAAGGTTTCCTATTAAAATTGCAGCAGGCTTTGTGTCTGTTATTCCAGCCGATGAATGGCTAGGGAGACTTGACTTTCTGAATTTGCTAGTATTTTCTTAGCTTGGGTGAATGAGAGAATAAATATTGTAATCAAAGGAAATGTTAAAGATGCTGGATATGTGACATACCAGTATTCTGTAGTTTAAAATAGGACGAGGTGGGCGGATGATAAGGTCAGGAGTTCGAGACCACCCTGACCCCCTGTCTCTACTAAAAATACAAAATTAGCTGGGTTGTGGTGGCACACACCTGTAATCCCAGTTACTCAGGTGGCTGAGGCTGGAGAATCACTTGAACCTGGGAGGCAGAGGTTGCAGTGAGCCGAGATTGCACAAATGCACTTCAACCTGGGCAACAGAGACTCCATCTCAAAAAAAAAAAGAAAAAAAATTAAGTTCGTAGTAACAAAAAATATAAATCATAATGTTAAGGAGTGTAAATGGAAAATAAAAAACTAAAATTTTATAAATGTATTATGATAAACACAATATTACATAGATTATATAAATGCCATCATGTATACTAATTTTATGAGTACTAATCATACAGTTGTAGAAAAATTAATCTGACACATTCAGAAATATTTTATACCAAAACATGATTAATACTATTTGGCAAACATATATACTCTTTATCTTCTTTTTCTTTTATGAAAAGACAGCAGCAGCTATTGTGTATGATTAGCTTCAGAACATTTATATGGCTTGCCATATCACAGAGGCAACAAGTGAGTCAACTTATAAAATTAGATGCACAAAATTAACTCTCTTTCCACTGCACCACCCTCCTTAATTCACTTAATGACTGTTATGCTTATGACACATTTTGAAAAGTTAAAAAATCCTAAAGAAATTAAATATTTATTTAAAATAGTCAAAAGTAAATGGAAACTAAAGTATGGCTTATATCTACTAGAGAATGAGAAAGATTTGTATACTTATATATATGGTTTCATGTGTGATAAAAGACACAGTATGTAAAGACCCTATCTTTGTGCTGTTGCTGCTTTCTGTGTAGTAATAATTTCTGTGCTTGTTTTCTAAAGAGTTTATAAATTAATATGTGATATTATTAGTCAATGAACCCACGTTAATTCTGTTACTTACATATTTATATTTTTATTTAGCTTTTGCTTTTTTTCAGAGACAACATGGACATAATGATGAGAATAAAACACTAATTAAAAGTCAATATGTCTGGCTGGACGCGGTAATCCCAGCACTTTGGGAGGCCAAGGCAGGCGGATTCCCAGAGGTCAGGAGTTCGAGATCAGCCTGTCCAACATGGCAAAACTCCATCTCTACTGAAAATACAAAACTTAGCAGGGCGAGGTGGCACGTGCCTGTAATCCCAGCTACTTGGGAGGCTGAGGCAGGAGAATCGCTTGAACCCGGGAGACGCCGGTTGCAGTCAGCTGAGATTGCATCATTGCACTGCAACCTGGACCACAGAGTAAGACTCTGTCTCTTAAAATAAGGGAAAATCTATGGGTCTTACTTAAAACACGTCAGGTGTTTTACATATGTTATCAAAATATTGACAGTAATGGTGCAAAGTAGTGTTACTTGGCACATAATGATATATGCAGTAGATGTAAAGTTTCTCTGGCAGCCATAGTCAAAAAGAGATGAAAATTAAGTTTTAATTTAAGTCAGTTGCATCCATTAATTTAAGGGCATAGGTAAACTAAGTCTAAATGTCAATTAAAAAATGCCCACCAGAATTTTAAGTCTTATCATTAAATATGATCTGTCAACTCCACACACATTTCTGTTGATAATGTTTAAAAATAAGCATTCATTTTCTGAAATTTGCAAGTCATTAAATAGAAAACCTTCAAACAATTGAAAGCTAAGAGGGAAAAAATGACAAATGTTTACATTTTCATGTTGTGTATTTCATGTTACATATTTTCACCCAGAAAAAATCTGTGTCTTTTTCTTCCAATCTTAAGTTATGAAGAAAATAAAGACTGAAGTTAGACATACAAATATAAATATAACAGCTATTTCCTTGGTAGAGCAGATTCTAAGGAGAGTTAGATGTTTTACGTAATGAAGGATTGTCATGTTGAATTCATTCTGCAGCAGGCAGAACTGAAGAATCACAGTTATTTCCATATTGGGGAGAGTATCAGACTGAAGAACATTTAGAAAACAGTTTGGGAGAAAAGAGGGCTGGGTTGGGAATGCACAGTTGTTGGTTACGTTATCATTTTTTTAATTATTTTAACAACAATCATGGATGTATTAATCACTCCTTGTTATGGTTTGAATGTTTGTACCCACTGAAACTCATTTTAAAACTTAATCTCTAATGTAAATTATTAAGAATTGGTGTTTTAGAGGTGATGGGGTTATGAGGCACTGTACTTACAAATGGAGTAATACGTTCATGGTTTAGTGAGGTTAATGGGTTAATGAATTAATGAATTATTGAGGGAGTGGATTCGTTATCACGAGAGTGGGTTTGTTATAAAAGCCAGTATCTCTTGTGAGTCCCATCACCATGTGGTGACCAGTGCTATGTCAGGACTCTGCAGAGTCCCCATCAGGAAGAAAGCCCCCACTGGGTGTAGCCCCTAGACCTTGGTACATTCTACCTTCCAGAACTATAAGAAAGGAATTTATATTCTTTATAAATTATTCAGCCTGTTACATACACTTATTGCAACTGAAAACGAGCTAAAGCATTTCTCCTTCACAGGAATTAAAATTGCAAAAGCAACAAAATGTTTTTTCCTCACCAGTGCCAGAAATGACCCAATCACATGACAGCTTTTCCTGCAATACTAAATTAAGCCAAACCTATGTGGTTCAATGTCAAGCTGCAAGGCCAAGAAACATATGGCCTGGAGTTGTACCGAAGGCATTATAGGTCATCTAAAGTTGGCAGTACTGCTGCACCTGAATTAAAAAAAAAAAAAAAAAAAGCCAGCCATGGTTATGCACTATAGTTACAATAAGATTATAATCCCACAAGGTCCAAGGCTAATGCCTCTCATGCAGACACACTATCAGATAGAGTACTCCCTCCTTATTTGTGAGGGATATATTCCACGAATCCCCGTGGATGCCTAAAATTGCACATGCATTTTTTCTATACATATATTGCTAAGATAAAGTTTACTTTATAAATTAGGCACAGTGAGAGATTAACAATGGTAACTAACAATAAAATAGAACAACCCGAACAATATGCAAGCATCACTACTCTTGTACTTTTAGACCATTTTAACTGAAATAAGGGTTACTTGAACACAAGCACTATGATAATGCTACATACAATCTGATAAGGTAGATGGCTACTAAGTGACTAATGGGCATATAATATATGCAACATGGACAAAAGGAGGGTTCATATTCTGCAGTTGAATGAGATTTCATCATGCCTCTCAGAATGGTATGCCATTTTAAAGTTATAAATTGTTTATTTCTGGAATTTTATATTTCATATTTTTAGGCTATTGCTGACCATGGGTAACTGAAACTCCAGAAAGTGAACCTGTGGATAAGTTGGGAATACTCAACTGCAAACAGTGGTGAAAACAGCAAAAACAAAAACAAGCGAATAATCAAACCAAACCCCAGCCAAAACAAACCAAAACCACCTGATTTTATTACTGTGACACCGAAGTCCATGGTTATCTACCTTCACTGTGCCAGGGGCTTGTTCTTTTAATGACATTTGCATCTTCATCTTATACAGTATTCTTAATATTCCCTGTCAATTCATTGATCGTGGTATAAAAATATTCCCAATAAATTGTAGTCCTTTTCAAACTGAGTTCAGAATCAATTTGGGGATAACCAAAGAAGTTAGTCATTGGAAGCCAAAATATCAGTTTTATTCAAAGAGTTGTGGGAGAACACAACATTTGTTCTTGACAAATACGACTGCCTAATATGGAATTTTTACAAAAGAAACATTTATTTTCCCAATAGTCAGTCACTTTGGAACACCTGAGTTGTCACTGGATAAAGAAATTGCCTTTGCTGTCAAAGCTAGAACATATCATTGCACCTATTCTCCAAATCCAGAAGAATAAGTGTATTCAAATGAAAAGAACACAAAGAGAAACTCAAAGCTTCTAAACCAAAATGTACTAAAGAGATAACTCACTCTTTTCCAACCGAGGTAGGTTGAATAAAACAGCACTGAGGGGGAAAAAAAGAGCCAAAAGAAAAGATTCTTTCCCTTTATCTCTTTGGCACATTATGTGCTTAATTCTCTTTACTAAATAAATGATAATTTTTTGACGTCCCACTTAAAATAACGCATCCTGTAGTCAATTATAAAAATGTATTCATTGTTGATAAAAAAGTAAATTAGGAAAATAAATGTGGCATTCATTAGCATTTTCTAAAATAGTGGTTTAACCTCTCCAGACATATAATATTGAAAAGAGAAAAAGAGTATTGTATTTTGCAGGATGAAGTTTCCTTCAGGGAAAATGAAAAAATATTAGAAAAGCAAGGGTCAAAAGCACTAAGTCACCAGTTATTAAAATTATTTGCCACTTGAACTCTTAGTGGAAAATTCAATTTCCTTTATAGATATAAGAATTTCAATTGCAAAACCAATGTCATGAGAATTAATTTGATTTACTCTGAAATCCCAGAATGTTGGCCACATTTTATAGTTTTAAAGCAGGACAAACTATACTGAATTTTTTTAAAGGGAAAATACACAGATATTTTTCAGCAAAATGTCACAATAACTAAAGTGACGAGCCTGAACTTTATCCAACCTTTATTCATTATTTTAAAAAATGTTAGAATCAATGATTGATGGTGTGTGTGTATGTTTATGTTTAAATTCATCTTTGTCATTCATTTTTTTAATACATCCAATAGCCTCCATGTAATGTTTTCTTACTGGTTTCTATATCTTTTTGATGTATTCCTTTATCTTTGTCATTTATCATTTGTTTATTCTATTTATGTGTATTTCTTTTAAATATTCAATAAGAAATCCCTGTACATTAAGTATGGTTAATAAATTTTGTCTTCTTATTGGGTAACGTAGTTATAAACATTACAGCTTAAAACTATGCAAACATTATGTCATAATTATGTATGTCACAAGTCCAGAGAAGATTAGCTGTATTAAATTATGTTCTCTGAGCACAATGTATTTAAATTAAAATCAATAACAAAAACAAGGTTGAAAATACTGAAAATTTGAGAAATTCACAAGTATTTGGAAATTAAGCCACATGTTTTACATAAAATGAAACGTAATACATGAGAAGTAAAATGGCAGATGTAAATCAACATAAGATTTACATACAATTTAAAGGATTAAATTAGTCAAAGGGCAGAGATCATCATATGGGGTAAAAAATATCTAACTATAACTTCCTATATGAGATAATTCAGATTCAAAGATAAAATTGGTTGAAAATTAATGGATGCAAAAACAGATAGCAGGCAAGTAGCAATGGCAAGAGAGTTGGAGTGGTTCTACTAACAAGCAAAATCAACTTTACAATAAAATGTCATTTTAAGAGGAGAATTCTATAAAGTTAAAAGATTCCATCAATCCAGAAGTTGCAACAATTATAAACATATATACCCCTATCTGTGGAGCCTCAAAAAGTATGAGGCAAAATGGAAAGAATTTAAAGGAGAAATCAATAATTCAACAAATATCTGGAAACCTAAATAACTCTCTTTTAATAATGGGTAAGGAAACGAGGCAGAAATTTTAAAAGATACAGGGTGAACTAGACCAACCACTAAGAAACAGACAACTATAAATCGCTTCATCTAACAGCAGCCAAATGCACATTCTTTCCAAGTGCACATGGGATATAATCCAGCATAGAACATAGGTTAAGTTTGGCCGGGCGCGGTGGCTCAAGCCTGTAATCCCAGCACTTTGGGAGGCCGAGACGGGTGGATCACGAGGTCAGGAGATCGAGACCATCCTGGCTAACATGGTGAAACCCCGTCTCTACTAAAAAAAAAATACAAAAAACTAGCCGGGCAAGGTGGCGGGCGCCTGTAGTCCCAGCTACGCGGGAGGCTGAGGCAGGAGAATGGCGTGAACCCGGGAGGCAGAGCTTGCAGTGAGCTGAGATCCGGCCACTGCACTCCAGCCTGGGTGACAGAGCGAGACTCCGTCTCAAAAAAAAAAAAAAAAAAAAAAAAAAAAAAAAAAAAAGAACATAGGTTAAGTCCATAAAGTAAGATGGACTTAACAGGATTGAAGCCATGCAAAGTGAATTCTCTGATGACAATGAAGTGAAACTAGAAATAAAAAACAAAAACTTAAAGAAATTTGGGAAATCCACAAATATGTGGAAGTTAGTTAAATTACACATTATTAAATAACCAATGGGCAAAGAAGAAATAGAAAAGAACATTAGGAAATACTTTAAGATGAATACAAAGTAAACCACAACATATCAAAATTTACACCTTGCTACTAAAACATTGCTCAGAGGGAAATTTACAGCTATAAATGCCACTTAAAAAAAAAGTTTGTAAATAACCTATCATCTTATAAAATACAAGAAAATAGGAGCAAACAGAATTGAAAGCAAGTAAGAGGAATAAAATAATGAAGATGAGAGAGGAAAAAATTAATGGAGATTAGATAGAAGTTTTTCTTTCTTTTCTTTCTATTTTTTTTTTTTTTTGTTAAAACCCATATACAGTAAGAAACACATCTTAATTTAAGACCCAGTGAATGTCTGTCTTCATCTCTATATCTATCTGCTTATCCATCTATTCATTTACCTGTGAAATTAAATTATCATATATATATGTGTGTCTAACTTTGTAAACAATCATTAATAAATAAGATTCGCCTATCTTATTAGTTTAACAATTGCTTCAAATTTCTCTACAACTAAAGAGTTGTTTAAGCAGTTTTAAGCATTTTAAAAAAAATTTCTCTCTTTTATTAAAATATACACAAGAATTAATATACCATAATTGTACAGATTGAGGTATTTCCACTATCTACTTTCACAAACTCAGCACTTAGACAGAGAAACTGATTATAGCACTGCAGACTTGCCCTGTGTAGCCCAAGATTAAATATTGTGTTGACTTTAATAACATAAGTTTGTTTTGCTTGTTTTCATAGTTACATTCCAGGAACGATATAGTATATATTTTGTGTATATTTACTGTTCGTGCCTGGCTTCTTTCACTCAGTATGCTCTTTGTGAAATATAGTCATATTGTTTTGTGTTGTTGTGCCTTTTTATTTTCATTGCTGCATAGTATTTCACTATATGATTATGCCACTATTTATGCATTTCAGTATTGATGGGAATCTGAGTGTATCCTAAGTTTTGATTATTACAAATAAGGATGCTCTGAACATTTTAGTTCATGTTTTTTGGAGACAGACTGTATGTGTGTGTGTGTGTTGGCATATTTATATGAAGTGGAAATACTAGGTCACTGGGTGTGTGCGTGTGTGTATATATATATATAGCTTTAATAGAATTGTTTAATGTAAATCACACCATGAGGCATCCTTGCATACATTTTTCAGAGGTTTTCCATTCCTGTTTACATGAACTATAAACACGTCGCCATAATCCATGCAGCTTTGTAAAATTGGGTCCTGCTTCTTTGTCCCGCCTCCTATCCTGCTACACTTCCCTTGACCTAGCAACATTTTAGCATCTTGTCACTGATATTTCTGGATGCAGTGCCTTTGCATATGCACTTCCTTCTGATTGGGAGATTCACTATTCCTCTCTGTAAGCGTCAGGATTCGTAAGTGCAGCTTCTCATCATCCAAATGTAAGCTAAAGTGCTGTCTCTTTATCGAGGTTACTACCATCTAAGTCATTTCTTTATAGCATTTGCGACATAGTGCTAAATATACATTACATTTGTTTCTTATTTCTGTCTCCTGCTAGAATGCATGAGGAAAGACGCCAGACCCACAAGGGTGCCAGACTCAATACGTGATACAAATCTTTTTCTCACATTATCATGTGTAGAAATCAAAGATAAATTTAAAAGGCCATACGTTTTTATTTTTCCAAGCAAGCATCATAAAATAAGCACTGGAATTAGATGTTTAATTTACATGGATGTTCTAATTCTGCAACTGAATACATGTTCAACTTTGGGCAAATTACTTATTTTATTTTATTTTTTTAACTCAAGTTTCTTGCTTGTAATATGTTGATATGTAACATTATATAAACTGGATTTACTCAGTCTTCTTGAGATTCATTAAAAGTAATAAAAATATCAAAACACAACTACTGTTCTCTCTGAATCCCACAGGTTTTAGCTCATATAGTTTTCTCTACAGTGTTTCAAGGAGTCTTACCAGTACTTACTGTAAAGTTTTCTCTAACTGCAGAACCACCATGCTCACAGTTTGTGACAGTCTGTTGTGAATTGGGCTAGAACAGTTGACTCCAATTTTTCTTTTGTGTTTGCCCCACTTAGATGCTTCAACAGCTGTACTAAATGTGCCCTGGTGTCAGAAAGAAGATTTGATTTGATTCGATTTCTTTTTTTTTCTTTCTTTTTATTTTTTGACAGAGTCTTGCTCTGTCACCTGGACTAGAGTGCAGAGGTGCGATCTCGACTCACTACTACCTCCACCTCCCAGGTTCAAGCAATTCTCCTGCCTCAGCCTCAGAGATAACAGGCACCTGCCACCATACACGGCTAATTTTTTTTATTTTTACTGGAGATGGGGGGTTTCACCATCTTGGCCAGGCTTGTCTTGAACTCCTGACCTCATGATCCACCCACCTCTGGCTCCCAAAGTGCTAGGATTACAGGCATGAGCCAATTCCTTAATATTTGCATTCGATATTTTTAAATGATCCAATTATTTTTTATTTTTGTGGGTACATGGTAAGTGTATTCATTTATGGGATACATGAGAAGTTTTAATATAGGCATGCAATGCGAAATAATCTTATCATGGAGAATAGAGTATCCACCCTCTCAAGCATGTATCCTTTGTGTTACATGAAATCCAATTACACCCTTCTAGTTATTTTCAAATGTACCATTAAGTTATATTGACTATAGTCACCCTGTTGTGCTATGAAATAGTAGGTCTTATTCATTTTTAAAAAATTTTTGGACCCATTAACTATCGCTACCCACTCCCCAATACCCCCAGCCCCTCACTATCCTTCCCAGCCTCTGGTAACTGTCCTTCTACTCTCTGTGTTCATGAAGTCAATTGTTTTGATTTTTAGATCCAAAAAACAAGTGAGAACACGAAATGTTTGTCTTTCTGTGCTTGGCTTATTTCACTTAGCATCATGATCTACAGTTCCATTCATGTTGTTGCAAATGACAAGATCTCATTCTTTTTTAAGACTAAATGATTTTTAATAAATCTATAGAGTTGTATAACCATCAATCTTCATAGCAATTCAATTTTAAATCTTCATCATATCCCATATTTTTCTAGAGCCTTTATGCAGATAATGCATGTTTCTTACTTGCTGCCATTCACCCCTACCCAGTCCTGGTCATTACTAGGCTAATTTCTATCTCTTTAAATATGCATTTTTCTGACCAGTGAAACATTCATGTAAATGGAATCATGCATATATATATTATTTAATAACTGGCTTAGACTATTTAGTATAAGCATTTTTGTACACTCATGTTGTAGTATGCATCAGCATGTTTTAATTGAAGAAGAAAATTCCTTTATGTGGACACACCATGTTTTGTTTACGCATTCATCAGTTGATGGACATTTAAGTTGTTTACGGTTTGGGCTACTATGAACAATGCCTGCTTCTAGGAATAAAGAAAGTTTTGTTTTAATTTCACTATTAAAACTGCTTTAACATATTGTAATTTTATTTGATTTATTATTATTTTTATTTTGCCTTATTGCACTGAGTAGAACCTGTAGTATAATGATGAATGGAAATAGCAAAGGTCGTTTCTTGACTTGTTCACAGTCTTAGAGGAAAATGCATTCAGTCTTTCACCATTAAGAATTATATTGGCCATAGGTTTTTTGTGGACTTTTCTTCTATTTCTAAGCTTTTGAGAATAACTTTCTAAGATTTAGCTTGTCTAAAACTGTTCTTGTTTTACACTTATAATTAAATGATAGTTTTGGCTACAGTTATTTGATGAGTTGGGTGTAATTCTGTGACTCGTTGTATTCTCAGTATTTCTTGCTGAGACTGGATGCTTGATATGTTAAATACCGTATTGCCTGGTGTTGTTGATATAGGCCTATATTCTGTACGTTTCTAGTTGCTAAACCAAGTGACTTTAGTAGTTCAGTATTTGTAGGAGGAGTAATATGAGCTAGCAAGTTCAGTTTTTCTGAATTTATTTATTCAAATAGCACTTTCTATAATTACTCCAACTATTGACTCAAAGTGCCTCTTTCACATACAGCTCTGTAATTGGGAATTTAGTATTCCAAACTTGGAAGATTTTTAAAAATGTGTTTAAATTTATTTAAGTTTTCTTGTGTAAGTAACTTCTATTAATTTTCCCTTAATATTTTCTCATCATTTTTCTCTCCTCATTCCTATAATTTTTGGTCTGCTAATGGAAAGCTGACTTATATTGCATTCCCCAAGAGCAGATCATGAGATGACAACACACTTAAAGCGATTTATGAACATGTTCCAGGAGAAGCTGGTAGGTGACAGAGAAAGCAGGATAAGAAAGGGAGATAAGCCAAGTTCAGTGGTGATTTCTTGCAGTGTCAGCCTGAGTCTAAGCCTGCAGGGGAGCTCTAGAGGTAAGATACCTAAGAGTCAGTTCCAGGCTCTCACACTTCCTCATGACTGAAGGTCACCTTTGTGGGATGGAATTCATATCCTATTAGAAGCTACAGGATCTATACATGTGCTGGTAAAGTAGCTCCAGTAGTCCAAGGACAGTCCTCCAAAGACAGAATTGGGCACAGGACATAAGAAACAAATGCATTGCATACATATCTGGATATGTTCCTACAGATAACAAAACATATCTGAAGGATTTGGGTGGGATTTTAATAGTATCCACTACATTAAATTGTTATGCTTTACATTAGATTTTTATGCTTTATATTATTATCACGTATTCTTAAATATCTTTTATAAATATTCCTTATCCAAGCTTCTTAAAATTGTGCTGGCTTCAACTATGTTCTAGGACCAGAATGAGGTATTAACACATACCATTTTCATTTTAATGAAAGGTATTTTGATAACATTATCATTCAAAAAATAGAACGTATTATATTATGCATAGTGGATTCCTGATAAATAAAGATGATTAGATATAAACAAACAACAATGTTAGGTGGGAGATTAGCCATGTTGTCCGTCTCAATTCTAAAATTCTGATTTTCTATAGAATCATGAAACATACTTGAGACTGTATTATAGCTGATATTTATTTCACGTATTTCAAAGTAATAAAATATTTCATATTTTGTCTTTCCTCCTACCATAATAAAACATGAATATTATGCAGAAATTGAAGCAAGAAGTACAGAAAAGAGAGCTTCACAAATGAATGTAGCAGAGACCAGTACAGCAACGCTGCAACAAGTTGATGTGTAAGTGCTCTTTCTTGTTTTGGAAAAACAGTTTGTGTATTAGTTGGTAGTTTCAGAGGGCTTTATATCTTGAAGATGCATTTTGTAAAAGAAGAGATATTTTCTAAAGAGGTAATTATTTTGTCTAATTAGTCACTTTCTTATAAAGAAGTCAAATGGTTGTGATTCTTTTCTTTCAAATGTTGAAGTCTTTAGAATTTTTCTGTTTAGGAAATGATATTCAATCCATGTGTCAGTGCTGGACAGTTAGAAATACGACATGTTGAACTCTGTCATAGGCTAGGAATGACAAATTTATAAGGAAAAATGAATAATATTAAATTTCGATACTGTCATTTTTGCAGAGTAGAAATCAGTGTTGACATTGAATAGACAATTACCACAATGTCATTCAAAATGTAAGTTTAAAAAATGCTGAGAAATGTTCAGTTGAAATCTAAAATATGGAAAATTGAAGGGGAAAAGAACAGCAGCATAACATAACTTCACCAAAAAGACCATTTGATATTTTCCAAGTGGACAGAGAGATATCAACATAATATGGAAATAAGATATATTGCCAGAAAGTGCTACTCCAACTGTGGGATCTCCAAAGGCAAAGCAAGTACCACTGGGAATGGATGTATTAGCTTTGTTTTCCTCTCACGCTGTCTGCTGGTTCTGTGTTGATATGCTGGTAGCTGGATTTGTATGTATGTCTATATCTTTATCTGTGATAGAATTCTATCAGTTTAATTTAATTTAATGCAGAGAGAATTAAAACCATGTTATTTGTCAAAGGGAATCATTCATGGGTGCATGAGCTGACAAGAAGTGGGTGAACAGAGATGATGCTCCGTGAGACTTGACTTTAGCAAGCCAGAGAGAAAACTCTGAATTAAAGAGGCCACTAAAAGTTGGTCAGTACGCAGTATCTAGAATTGCATAACAAGAAACAATGCATGTCCTTGGCCTCCGTCAGTGCCTGTAATGTCCAAAACCAAAACAATATCAGGTAATTCAAAGTTGGTGTCAGGTGAAAAAACATCCAAAATTTTACGTAGAAAAGAAAAAAAAAACATGAGACTAAATGATCTAAATTGAAGGGGAATCCTAATGAAAAATACTGGGGTTCTCAAATTAAAGTGGTTTTTTTTTTTATTTCAATAATTTTAAATTTTAGGTGGCCTGCTCTGACCAATGTATATTTATTAGTTAATTCAGAATTGCACTTACACAATAACTAATAGTTAATTCTAACATGGCACCTACCATGTGTTGGACACTTGTTCTGAGCACATTACATAATTTAACTCATTTAGTCATCTCAATAATAGTAATTTGAAGCAAATTTTGTAACAAAATGTTGGCTGTTATCTTTAATTCTATGTTGAATATTACAATGGAATTGTCAAACTAATCTGATGGTGATAGAGGATATAAATTACTAATCAGCTCACCCCAGGGGCTAAGTATTGAACCACCATTTGTAATCTACAGTGAAAAAGTTTTGGAGGATTGCTTGTGTATTAGTTTTCTAGGGCTTCCATAACAAAGTACCATATACTGGGTGGTTTACGCAACAAAGAGTTTTTGTGTTACAGTTGTGGAGGCTAGAAATTTGAGATCAAGGTGCCATTAGGACTGGCTCCCTCTGAGAGTTGTTAAGGTTAGATCTATTCTACATCTCTCTCTTTGGCTTTTAGATAGACATCTTATTTTTTTGTCTCTTCACACTATCTTCCCTCTATGCATGTGTGGTTCTATCCAAATTTTTTACACTTTATAAATACAGCAATAATATTCAATCAAGGCTTACCATAATAATTTAACTTGATTAACTTTATAAATACTCCTTTTCCAAATAATGTCACATTCTGAGGTACTAGGGGTTAGGACTAAAAAATATTTTAGAGGTGAGGGAACACAATTCAATCCATAACAATTTGGTTTAAAATTACCAGGTTATTAGTAATACGATCTTGTTGAAGAGTCCACACTATTCCTCAAGCACTACTAGATAAGAGCTGCAGTGACATTTGTGTCTTAAAACGCTAATACCCCTAGCTACAGCACAACCTTTGTAACTCATACTATATAGTTGATATGATTTGGCTTTGTGCCCCTACCCAAATCTCATCTTAAATTGTAATTCCCAGGTGGTGTCCAGGGAGAGAACTCGTGGGAGGTGACTGGATCATGGGGGCGGTTCCCCTATGCTCTTCTCGTGACAATGACTGAGTTCTCATGAGATCTGATGGCTTTATAAATGGCAGTTTCCCTGCTCCCTTTTTTCTCTCCTGCCACCACGTGAAGATCTTTGTTTTCTCTTTACCTTCTGTCATGATTGTAAGTTTCCTGAGGCCTCCCAGCCATGCGGGACTGTGAGTCAATTAAACCCCTTTTCTTTCTATATTACCCAGTCTTGGTTACATCTTTATAGCTATGTGAAAATGAACTAATGCAATAGCATTCTTACTATAAATCTAATTTTTGAGTTTATCAATTGTATTAGTTTCCTTGGGTTGCCATAACAAAGTACCAAAAGCAGGGTGGCTTAGAAACACAGAAATTTGTTGTTTCACTGTTCTGGAGCCTAGAAATCTGCAGTTAAGCCATTGGTAGGACCATGTTCCCTATAAAATCTGTAGAGAAGTCTGGGTGCGGTGGCTCAAGCCTGTAATTCCAGCACTTTGGGAGGCCGAGGTGGGCAGATCATGAGGTCAGGAGATTGAGACCATGCTGGCCAACATGGTGAAACCCTATCTCTACTAAAATATGAAATATTAGCCAGGTGTGGTGGTACTTGCCTGTAATCCCAGCTACTTGGGAGGCTGAGGCAGGGGAGTGCTTGAACCCCAGAGGCAGAGGTTGCAGTGAGCCGCCATTGTACCACTTTACTCCAGCCTGGTGACAGAGCAAGCAAGAGTATGTCTAAAAAAAAAAAAAAAAAGCCTGTAGAGAAACCCTTTCAGGCTTTTTTTCTAGATTCTAAGGTTTTTTGTTTTGTTTTGTTTTGTTTTTTGGCAATCTTTGGCATTCTGTGGCTTGCAGTGTGTCTCTCTAATCTCCATCTTCCTTGCCATTCAGCATTTCCCTGTGTCCCTCTGTGCCTCCACATAGCCATTTTCTTATGAACTCTTATCTCGTCAGGAGCTCACAGCATCCCAGTATGACCTCATCTTAACTAATTACATCTATAATGACTCTGCTGCCAAGTAAGACCACATTCTGAGATACTTCGGGTTAAGACTTTAATATATCTTTTTGGGGGTCAAAATTCAACCCATAACACCAATCAAGATGACATAATTTTTCCAAGCAAATTTTTTATTATAATGGCCATAAGGGAGACGTTTAGACATTTTAATGATAAAATGTTTAAAGGGAACAATAGAATGAAAAATAAAAATTATCAAATATACTGAGACGTCAAAATTAAGTTCAGACTCTGAGAGCCTCTTTCAAAGATCCTTTAACAAGAGCCAAGAAAAGCAATTATTTCTACATGAAACATCTGAACTCTCACTTTCTGCTGCCTCCAACTAATCTGCTTTATGTTCATCGTTGTCTTGTATTTTCTCTACGTCCTCTTTTCTAGTCCCCAGTTCCCCAATGTAGGCACTTAACTGCAGCCTTGAGCTTCTATCAATTAAACTATTTACTCATCAGTTCATCATATGAGGGAAAACAGTCTTTCAAATGGCACCCCAAAACATTATTAAAACTGAGAATAACCTTCATTAGGGACTAAATAAAGCAAGAAAATAGGCAAGTACTTAGATCAAGCTATATCTTATGCCTTATCTTTAAAATTTGACTGAGCTAAAAGTAAGGTGGTAAATTAGAAAGATGCTTTAATAAAAGACTTTAAAACTGATTTTCAAGGTTCTTTTAAACAGCAGTCTATGGAGACCATGTAGCTGACGTGAAAATAACTCTCATAAATAAAGCAAAAATTTAAACAGTGAACGGATTCAGAAATAAAATAAATTTTAATAGTAAACTAAAGATTCAGAGGAGTTTTAATCTATGGCTAAATTAATTAGGAAGTATTGCTCCGTCCTGATATAAACCATTCAATGTTTTAACATTTCACCTTATAATTATTTCACCCCTACTTTATGAAGGAGAATCACATGATTGTGTTTCTATAGATTTGGAATGCCATTGCTCAGTGTACATCTTTTTAATATCCCTGGACCAAATCCCAAATTAAATATTATTGTTAATGAGTCTTATATAAAAAATCAAAAGTAGCAATACCAATCCACTTATGGAATAAACACTCCACACACACTTGTCTGACCATTTTCAAAAGCATTTGATGAGAATTAAAATAGTTTATATGTATATCATAGCAAAGAGTGAATTATTCATTTATAAGTCAATATATATTTCATATTTGGTAAAGATAACTAGGAGGCTGAAAATTTAATTTTGAATAAAACTTTCATTGTCTTTGGTAATTAAAATTTTGAAAAGGAGAAAACAGTAATAGCAAACAATTATATTCTCCAGGCTATGATAAATAGTTTATTGGTATAGAACAGACATAACTAGATTGGAAGCAAGAAAGTGGAGAAAATAATATTTCACAAAGCAGTGGCATACATGATTTTTAAAGTAGAAGCCTTTATTTGTTTTTGATATATACTAAGACCAGGGGAAATGAAGGTAGGTTAACTTACTATAACCCCAATTTTCCACATCTATTTGACAATAGAATGTTTTTCACCTATTAAACCCATGATAAAATTTTGTAGCAGAGACCATAATTTTGGAAAAAAAGGAGGTGATTGTGACAACATGAATAAAATAACAGTTTCTGAAATAAAACTAGTAAAGTTTAAATAAACAGTTGAGGATAATAAAGTGGTCTTCTTCTTCAGAAGTTACTAGGATTGCCTACTGTCTATTCCTACCATATGAAGTTGGAATCATGCCTGTAATTCCAGCAGTTTGGGAGGCCGAGGTGAGTGGATCACCTGAGGTCAGGAGTTTGAGACCAGCCTGGCCAACATGATGAAACCCCATCTCTACTAAAATTAGCTTGGCGTGGTGACAGGCGCTTGTAATCCCAGCTACTTGGGAGGCTGAGGAAGGAGAATCGCTTGAACCTGGGAGGCAGAGGTTGCAGTGAGCCTTGATGGCACTACTGCACTCCAGTCTAGGTGACAAGAGTGAAACTCCGTCTAAAAAATTGAATAAATGAAATAAATAAATAAGACTCCTGAAAGTTAATATTAAGAAAGACATTTGTGAAATAAATAACTCAAAACTGATGTTGAATTAGAATCTAGTATTTGTGTTAATTTTGTAACATGTTATACTATTTCATAATATATTTTTTTGGCCCACAAAACTTAATTTGAGGAATGAATTATTGAAAATGAAGAGATGCATCTCATTATGGTCTCAATGTTCCTATTTCTCCAAAATTACTTTGTCCAAATTCTAATGCATAACGTGATGGTATTAAGAGTTGGGACCTTTGGGAAGTGATTAGTCATGGGAGGGGAACACTCATGAATTTCAGTTTTGTTACAATTATAGGAGTTAGAAGTGGAAGGCATAGTGACTTCACTCTGGAAATAAACATATTTTTATACATAGACTATGAACTCTTCAAGAAAAGATAGCATATTATATTTATTATTTTTTATCATATAACGGTCTGGTTGATTTTCAAAATAATTGATTTTTTTTTTACTATTTACTATTTGTTTACCTCTGTGAAGAAAACTTCACTTGAACTTATAAAATTGTCTTAAAAAATTCCCTTGCCCCTTCCATCACGTGAGGACACATCAAAAAGGTGCTATCTATGAACAAGGAATTTAACCCTCCTCTCTAGATGCCAAATCTGATATCTTAATTTTCTATTTCCCAGTCTCCTAATGTGTGAGAAATAAATATCTTTTCTTTATAAACCACACAGTTTATGGAATTTTGTTATAAAAGCCCAGTGGACTAAGATAGTGCTTTAATTTTCATTCAGGTATCACAGTAGCTTGGACACAGGTGCCTGATTTACTGAAACTAGCTTTTTTTTCCTTTTCATATTGACTTATTGAAATCTGTTTTCCTAGAATAGTGACTGTAAGTCGAACACACACAAACACATGTGCATGTATAAACTCATTCTGAAATATAACTGTCAAAGAAAAACTCATTGATTTATACGTTTAAAATTTTTAATTTATATATGGTATTTAGGATTTACTGGAAAGTATAAATAAATATTCTTGCTAAAACATAAATTATAGAATTTTTATAAAATATTGAACTTTCTGTACTTGTAATAAACAAATAAATCAAGGTTGGATGCAAAATGGGGCTTGAAGGCATTTTTACTTTATACATGTATTTAGTTTTAACAATCAAGATACTTAAAACAGAATTGTTTTATTAAGCAGTGAAAGGGGCCGGGTGTGGTGGATCACGCCTGTAATCCCAGCACTTTGGAAGCCCCAGGTGGCTGAATCATGAGGTCAGAAGTTTGAGACCACCCTGGCCAACATGATGAAACCCTGTCTCTACTAAAAATACAAAAATATTAGCCGGGTGTGGTGGCACATGCCGTCGTCGTCCCAGCTACTTGGAAGTCTGAGGTTGGAGAATCCCTTGAACCTGGAAGGCGGAGGTTGCAGTGAGCTGAGATCGGTCAGTGACTCCAGCCTGGACAACAAGAGCAATATTCTGTCTCAAAAACAAACAAACAATCAAAAAACAAAAATGAAAGGATATTTTAACTATCGGTCACAAAATAGTATTATTTCAAATATTTGTGATATTAGGATAGACAAACAAACTGACTTTAGTATTGTCTGATAACCTCTTAAGTAAAAATAGTCTCATAGCATTTCATAACGCATCTGGTCTTCCACAGATGTTTCTGTTTATTTTAAATTGATATTCTACTTTTGTCTCATTGTTCTTTCTAAAGTAAACAAAGCTAGAAATACTTATAATGTTACTATGATAATTAAGATGTACATGCTGTTTAAAAACTACGTCTATACTTAAACATATGTATTTACTATACACAATATAAATATAAATGTAAATATATATATATATCTTTTTTTTGTGTGAGACAGAGTCTCACTCTGTCACTGAGGCTAGAGTGCAGTGGCACAATCTTGGCTCACTGCAGCCTCTGCCTCTCAGGTTCAAGCGATTCTCCTGCCTCAGCCCCCTGAGTAGCTGGGACTACAGGCGCACACCACCATGCCCTGCTAAGATTTTGTATTTTTAGTAGAGATTGGGTTTCACCATATTAGCCAGGATGGTCTCAATCTCCTGACCTTGTGATTCACCTGCCTCAGCCTCCCAAAGTGTAGGGATTACAGGCATGAGCCACCGTGCCCAAGCCCTTTATCTTGTATACATACAAAGTAATTATAACATATGCATGCATATTTAACATACATAACACACTATGTAAAAATACTTCTTAGGCATTACATTTTTAATAACAAAATTATGGTAAATCGATTGTTTTAAACTACTACTTTTAATAAATTATTCAGTAGAATATAATTAAAGAATGAGGAGGAGATTTTATTGAATTACATCCAAGCTATATCTTTGGACCTTCATAAGTAACACAGAGAACATGAAGAGTTGCCTTTCTGTTTTATTTACTTCTTAGCCCACTCTCAAAATCTAGATAAAAGAGGTAATATTTTCATTTTTTTCTTGCCCCAATATCATTTTAATTCTTTTCAGGAGAGTCAAACTGTTATTTGGAGTCATTACTTTGAGTTTGAATCTGATGTCTGAGAGATTTGTAAAATGAGCTGCATCTCTCACCTCTCCAATGCCCCTTTTCCTTATGTTTGTAATAAAAAATAATAAGATTTAAATACTCAGTTCTGAGCAAGAGCTGAGTGAGTTCAAGTGAAGTTTTTTTTACAGAGGTAAACAAACAATAAATAGTAAAAAAAAAAATCAGATACTATTAAAGTGAACTAGAGCATTATATGATAGAAAATAATGAATATAACATGCTATCTTTTTCTGAAGAGTTCATAGTCTATATATAAAATTATGTTTATTTACAGTGTGAAGTCACTATGCCTTCCACTTCTTAGCTTAACTCCTATAGCTGTAACAAAACTAACATTTAAAATATAAACATGTTACTCCCCACCTAAAATCATATGATAAGTACCTAGGTATAATGAATACAATCTTTTGGATTAACAAAAAAGATTCTGAGTAATGTTTTCTTCAACTATTCAAATGCTGCCTTTCATTACTAGACATCAAGTGATGTTAAATTATTTTCATACCTATGAAAAGCACACTTTTCAGATCTTTATGATTGTGTTCAAATTACTCTCTGTGCAGAATATCCTTCCTTTTTTGTGTATCATCTTGCACAGTCTTACTTGTGATGTTTTGTTTTATGTAGGAAATTGGCACATTATGTTACCCAGTCGCTTAACCAAACACAAATCTAGGTGTTGCTGTTAGAGTATTTTATGGATGTGGTTAATATATACCATCAGTTGATTTAAGCGAAGGAAATTACTGTTGATAGTTTGGGTGGGCTTCAATCAGTTAGTTGAAAGGCCTAAGAGTGAAAACTAGATTCATTATCAGCTCCTGTCTGAGTTTCTAGCCAGCTAGCCTGCTCTACAAATTTTGAACTTATCTGCTCCATGAATGTCAAACCTGTCAGCCCTCATATTCTCCTGCCCCTGTGTGCTCCTGATTCAGTGTGTCTGTCTCTGTCTTTATTCATCTCTCTCTCTCTCTTTCTTTCTAGATAGATAGATACAGAAAATTGATAATTATCATCTATCTATCTAATCTATCTATTCGTCTATCTAGGTATTTTTGTTGTCATTCTATTTCTATTTCTATATCAATTTCTCTTTATATATAACCTTGACTGATAAATATTTGTACCAGGAACTGAGGTAGTACTATAACAAGTACATAAAAATATGGAAGTGACTTTGGAATTGGGTGAATGGTGGAGGAAGCTGGAAGATTTCTGTAACTCATGATAAAAAAAAAATCAAGCTCAGATTTCTTTGAAGAGACTGTTGGTGGAAATATGGATATTTGATAGTGATTTTGGTGAGTACTCAAAAGAAAGTAGAGAAACTTTATATTTTCTTAGACAATACACATATTTTAAATAAAGTATTACTAAAATATGAAACATAAAGGTGCTTCTGATGAAGTCTTAGGACAGAAATGAAGAACATGTTGTTAGAAAGCAGAGAAAAACAGATCCATGTTATAATGTGGCAGCAAACATGTGTGAATTGGATTCTACTTTTGTGTGGAAAGCAGGGTGTATATGATATGAACTTGGAAATTTAGGAAAAGAGATTTTCAAGCACAGTATACAACGCATAGCCTGATTTCTTTCTGCCACATATAGCAATAAACAAAAGGAAAAACGACACACTGAGGAAGAAATCATCAGAAAAAAATAGAACTTGATTTAGAAAAAGAGCCTATTCATACTAAAAAAAGAAAACAGGTAAGAAAGCATGCTCTGGAAAGAACATCAAGGTTGTGGTCGTGCAATCTTGTGTTGGAGAAAGGAGGCACGTGAACTAGAGAGCCTATCAACCACCTCAGCTGAAGCCAGGAATAGGGATTGGACAATCCTGGAAGGAACTGTGGAGAACCCTAATGACTTATGGTATGGACCTTCTTGACATTCATGGAAGACTGAGATGCTTTTTGAGAATGTTATGTCAGCAGAAACACTGACAACTTGCACTAAGACGGGACAAAATGAAAGAGGACAGTTGAACTTTCAAAATTCTACAAGCTGGAAATGGGCTGGGAGGTGGGGCTGAAGTTTCCTCTGTGTTGTACAGCAGAGTGGAACTACTGCCTAAGTGGCTGAGAAGACAGAGCATTGAGCCACAGAAGGTGGTTCTCTCGCCTTGAAACCAAATGAAATTTGCTCTTCTGGATTTTGAACTTGTTTGAACTCCTTGATCTGTTTTTATCTTCTTATATATCCCTTTTGAAAGGAGTATATCTAGTCTATGCATGTCTCATTATTGTTATTTTAGAAATGGTTAACTTTCTTCCTATACTTAACATTTACAAATAGAAAGCAATTTTGCCTCAGGATGGACCATACACAGATTTTTACTGACACTTAATTTAGACTATTTAGAAAATATTATTTGAGACATTTTGAGTTGATTACATTTAGACGATATTTTGAACTTAGTGTTGAAGCTGGAAAGGGTTAAGATTTTGGTGAAATTTTTGGCTATTGCAAATGTGTTTTGAATATGGGAGGAATAAAACTTTGAGGGGAAGAGGGCAGGAGAACTGTACTGGGTTAAATGATTTCCCTGTAAAAATTTTGGCCATCTTGAACCTATAGATTTGACCTCGTTTGGAATAATATTTTTGTATATGTAATCAATTATGATGAGGTCACACTGTATAAGGGTGGAAATTACATTTAATGACTAGTGTTTTTATAAGATGCACAGACACATACAGAAAGAGGAGGCAAAGTGAAGATGGTAGCAGAAATCGTACCAATGCAGCTAAATCCAAATATTGCCAAAGAAACAAGGAAGGATTATTTCATGGACCCTTCATAGTGGGTATGACCCTGCCAATACTCTCATTTTAGACGTCTTAACTCCAAAAGTGTAATAGCATAAAAACATATTTTTGAAATGACCTAGTTTTGCTAAATTGTTATGATGGCAGACCTAAGAAACGAAATATGGTGCATGTCCCCTCTGGTCTCATCTAACAACAAATGGCCTCTACAACAGCCACTAAGCTAAGTGTCTTTCCATAGTACTCTTATTCCTCCCTTTGCATTGTCATTCACGACACTAGATATATTATAAAATTATCTGTCAATGTGCGTGTCAACTAGTCTCATATTGCCTCAAGCTGACATGTGTCTTCTTTGTTACAATACTAGTGTCTACAAAATCACTGCTATTCTCTGTGATTTTTAAAACTACTTAATTATGGTACCATTATTGTGCAACAAACTGCACATATAAAGTGTCTATTTCGTTGAATTTTGACATATAAATGCTCTTGTGAGATTATTACCATAATCAAGATATCAAACCCTTATGTTGGAAAAGACTGTTTAATTGAATGAAACATGTTATAGTTTTGATAAAATAAATAATCATAATTTAACAGTGAAGGTAAAATAACTTTTGTCCACTGATGTCCCTATTTGAGGCAGGAACAATATTGACAATGACATAAAGTGAAGTACAAATCGAAACATTATGAAAGAGTAAAGCTAACTTCACCATGAAAATAGAAAAGACTTGTGCTAAAGGCTAATTATTTGTGATACAGTTTGACAATATTATTAAGGGAGATTTCTTTGCAAATGAAATGTTTTCAGTATCTCACTTATAAATTGTATCTCAGTATTAATTATTATTATGAAAGATAAATACACAAAATAAAGGAAAGCTCATTAAAGACAGATTCACCCCATTAGTTTCTTAATTATTTTACACCACATAATATCATCTTTCCAGAAATAAAACTCCCTTGAAATCTCCAAAAATCTTAAATGCTCATGTTTTTCACAGACACCATTTACAGAAGAACATTATCCAGTGAATTCACACATAAAAGCCTTAAGATTATAGAATCTCTTCTTAATTACTGGGAATCAGCTAATGATATCTCAATAATATTGATAAACTTACAAAAACAATTTTAGTAGAAATCCAAAGCTCAAATTAAACAATATGCAGCTTCATCAAATGGCAAAAGGAAATTAATTTACCAGACCAAAATTTAATAAATACTGACAAATTAAAAATACTACACACAATTATAAAACATGGCAAAGGTCTGAATAAATAACATATTTTTTCTCTATTTGTTTGCTCTATAATTAATGAATTTAGACAATCTCTCATAGCAAATTTCTTTTCTATATTTTGAAGATTAGTATGTTTGCTTTTACCTCAGTAAATACACTTATTTCATGTATAATTAAGCATGTATAGGTATATATGTATGTATGTGTAAATGTGTGTATATGTCTGTATATATGTGTATACATATGTTTATATGTGTATATATGTGTATACATATGTTTATGTATATATATGTATATCTAGCAGGATTTCTGGTTTTAGATTTTATAATAATAAATCTTAATTTATCTCATATATACAAGAAGAAAAAATTGAAAAAAATAAAATTAATGACTTTTAATGATTCAACATGGAATGGAGTTTATAAGGCTAACCACCACCCTAAACTCTACAGAGACTCACGCAAGAGTACGTTCATCACAGTATTATTCACAATAGCAATGACATGGAATCAACCTAAATGTCCATCAATGGTGGACTGGATAAAGAAAATGTAGTACATACCTACCATGGAACACTACATAGCCATCCAAATGAATGAGGTTACATCTTCTGCAACAACATGGATGGAGTTGGAGGCTATTATCCTAACGGAACTAATGCAGGAAAAGAAAACCAAATACCACATGTGGTCACTTATAAATGGGAGCTACACATTGCACACAAATGGACACTAAGAAGGGAACAACAGACACCAGGTCCTACTTGAGGGTGGAGGGTGGCAGGAAGAAGAAGATCAAAGCACTACCTATTGGGTACTTCACTTATTACCAGGGGGATGAGATAATCTGTACACCAAATCCCCTTTACAAAGAACGTACCTATATAACAAAGCTGAGCATGTACCCCTAACCTGAAAATCGAAATTTAAAAAAAGAGAGAGAGAGAGAGAGAGAGAGAGAGAGAGAAGTAAACCCAGATAGTCACAGCAAAGATGTGTTTATCTGGAGAAAAAGTTGACGGAGTCTTAGACATAAGGACTCTTCAGTGGTATTGCTCATGAATTCTGGAGGCTAAGTATGGGCTGGGTTACATGGATTAAGATAGTTTCATAGAATGGGGATTTATTTCACCTAGAATGGTACCTATTTTGAAATACAACATTCTCTGTAACAATGAGCTACTGTCCATGGTATAGACTTTGCTATAGTCTCATCCCAACTGAAAAGAGCATTCACCCCAAGTTGACACTATTTATTTTTGTTACCAGAAGGAAGGCCATGAGTGAATTGTCCAGGTCCTTGGAGGTTTTGAACAAAGAATTGAATGAAACGCACAAACAAAGTTAACCAAAGAACCAAACACAGGAACAAAGCAGTGAAAGCAGGAATTTATTAAAGCAAGAGAACACTCCACAGGGTGGGAGTGGACCTGAGCAAGTTGTTCCAGGGCCCAGTTACAAAGTTTCCTGGGTTTTAAGGACTTCTGGCTACCCCTTATCTGGATAAAGGATTTGGTCCATGGCTAATTTAAAAAGTTTTTCAGGAAAGGAAATAATAGAGGACAGAAACTTAGATCTACACAAAGAAAGGAAAAGTGTCCAAGAAGAATAAAGAGAAAATAAATTATTTTTCTTATTTTTAATTGATCTAAAATATAACTTTTTAGAGTAACTATAGTAACAGTGTATTGTGTTATTTTATCACATGGATAAGTGAAAAATGAGTGACTGCAATGTAATAAGAATGGAATTGAAAATTATATTCTCTTATCTTCACTAATAGCTTAAAACAGCAAGCATTCCTTTAAAGGTGTGTGTGTATTATGTGATTATATTACTTATAATGTAAATGATATATATTAAACAAACACATGTAATAACCCATTGAGGAAATCAAGAGCAGAAGTCTCAAGGAAATGTAAAATATTGGACTAAATTACAATGATATATACAAAAGTAGTGTGGGTATAATGAAAGCAAGCACTTAGAGGAATTGTATGTTTTAATATATATATTAGAAAATATAAATATTCTAAAGTCAATAATTTACATATCCTTTTAGAGAGAGAGAAAAAAGTTTAAGCCTAATAAAAAGTAGAAGAAAAAAAATGATAAAAATTTTAAGAAAATCAATGAAATTGAAAAAAACAAGAAAATAATAAATCAATAAGCTAAAAGTAGCACTTTTTAAAGACCAGTAAAATTGTTCGAGTAAACTTCTAGTCCAGGATAAGTTAGAGAAGAAGCAAGAGGAATACCATGCAGCCATAAAAAATGATGAGTTTGTGTCCTTTGAGGAACAGATGCAGCATCGAAACCATCATTCTCAGCAAACTATCGCAAGAACAGAAAACCAAACATCCACATTTCTCACTCAGTAGGTGGGAAATGAACAATGATGATCACTTGGACTCGGGAAGGGGAAAATCACACACCGGGCCCTATTTGGGAGGGGAGAGGGGGGGGGATTGCACGGGAGTTATACCTGATGTAAATGACGAGTTGATAGGT
This sequence comes from Rhinopithecus bieti, assembly GCF_001698545.2. Classification (NCBI taxonomy): domain Eukaryota; kingdom Metazoa; phylum Chordata; class Mammalia; order Primates; family Cercopithecidae; genus Rhinopithecus; species Rhinopithecus bieti. The sequence goes on from NW_016809462.1 coordinate 3,456,195, forward strand.
GCCTGCAAGTTGATGGGTGCAGCACACCAACATGGCACAAGTATACATATGTAACAAACCTGCACGTTATGCACATGTACCCTAGAACTTAAAGTATAATAATAATAAAAAAAAAGAAGAATAGAGAGCAAATTACCTACAGTAGACATAAAATGGGGTCATCACTACTGATTACATGGGTATTAAATTACATAGAATGCTATGTACGTTGTATGCAAGCTTATTTGATGACATGTATGAAATGTGCTAATTCTTTGAAAGACACAAGTTAGCAAAACTCACAAAAGATAAGTAGATACTTTGAATAGGCAGTAACTATTATATATCAACAAAATTATTCTAAAATTGACATCAAAAGGCAAAAGGCTTAGACTGAGCACTCAAAATGCTCAAGAATAAGAACAAATTTGGAGTACTTTGAGCTTCATTAACTATAAAACTACTACTCTGTCAAGTACCCTCAAGAGAATGAAAAGACTAGACACATGTTGGAAGAAAATATTTGCAAAACATAAATCTAATAGAGAACTTGTATCTAAAATATACAAAGCACTCTTAAACTTACGAAACAAAAATCCAATTAAAGTGTACAAAATGTATGAACAAGCATCTCACCAAAGAAGATATACAGATAGCTATTATGCTATCTGTAATATTATGCTCAAAATCATTTTTCATTAGGGAATTGCAAAGCAGAACACTAATGTAATATACTTACAAATCTACTAGAATGGCTAAAATGCTACACCAGACAATTCTAATCAATGGTACCAAGCATGTGGAGCATTGCTAATTTCCATGTTTCCAATTACATAATATTCTGGAAAAGATAAAAATATAAGAGATCTGTGGCTGCCAGGGTTCCACGCAGGAGAAGTTTGAAGTTTTAGTGTAGTGAAACAATTTTACATGAAAGGATAATGGTGTTTGCATAAAATTATAGATTTGTCAAAACTCAAGGAAATGAAGGGCACAATGAATCTTAATATATGTGAATTTTTAATGTATTTTAGGAGATCATGGGATTCCAGGATGGAGTACAGAATGTGACGATATAATTTAACTCTATTTGAAATATATTAAACAATCTCCCTGGAAAGTTTTGGAGAGAAGGCTAATTTAAATAATTTTCAAAATGAATGAAATCTGTTAGACTAAAGGCAAAGAAAATTGTACATAAGACCTGTATCTAGTTGATGAAACTATTTCTCATTGGGTGTAGGTTAATAATTTTTATACTAAAATACACTTACACTGGAATTTGAATGGCAGGTGATGGGAATGATTTTTCTCACTTTGGGAATGGGAGGTTACAGACAAGAAAAAAAAGAGGGTACAATGATCCAAGTGTTTATTAATTAGAGGCATGGACATCTTATGAACTAATTTTTAACTTAATATTGGACACCGATGGTTACATTTGGAAATATTTGTAGATACTTATATTGACACAGGTTTGTATAGTCTGGAGAGAGAGAGCTGAGCACCAAGGTGTTAGAGTGGTTGATTAAAAACAGCAAGCCAAAATGAAAGAATTGAGCATTTAATCTCTTACTCCAGTGATGTAAGTAAGAGTCTAAATGTGAGAAAGTGCAGACTTCACCCTCCCCTTTCTGTTACCCCCCACATAATAATGTACCATTCAAGGGTCGAGTGGATAAGCAGACACAAATGCCTTCATCGGGTTTAGGAACCTTGAACAAAAAGATTTCTGCTGTTTTATAAACCCAGGCCTAACGGTTGCAGAGAGTGAGGTTTTAGGGAGAAAAGGGGGTGCTAGAAAGTACTGATTATAGATTCACAGTGGGTAAAAGTGATTTCAAATATGTCTCCCCTCCCCTGATAAGGAGGCCTCTGCAGAGGTGCCTGAAAACCTTGGCTGAAAACTCCAGATCGAGAACCAGGAATGAAGTTTCCTGGGCAAAAATGTATATATGCTTAAAAGCATGGCTGAGCAAGAGTGAAGGCTGAGTTTTTCTAGAGACCATAACAAATTGGCTGAGCACAAAGACAGCTATGGGAAGGGCAACTTTCCCATATAACGCCCACATAAAGCCTTTGTAATGCCTATGACTAGGTCTGAAAATGGCACCTAAATGTTTGACCAGGAGATGGAGTCCTCATGTATTCACACATGTATTTGCTTGCTCTTAGCTGAGGATGTCTACTAGCAGCAATATCCTGCAGTAATGAGCATACACAGTGCCCAGATCATGGTTTCTTATACTCTTTTTCAATAAAAAGAATCAGGGCTTCTTGGAGATATGGCTGATTGTAGGACTGGGGCTGGAAATATACAAGACAGATGAGCCTGGGACAACTTGTTTTGTTGGGAAAGGTAGTTCCGTGCATGTAGTCTTTTGACTTCCACCTAGACGCATAGAATGGACCTTGGGCCTGGAACATCTCTTTACCAAGAATGCAAGAGTCCTTGCTACCTGTGCTGAACTTTTCTCCTCGTGTGGGCATATCATTTTCTGTTTTAGGCTCATTGTGAACTCCTTTGTTCTGTTTAAGCATATGCATCAAACGGCACGTGGCCAATCCCACTACTATCTCTGTCCTCTGCAGGGAGTGGTTGAGGTCTTTCTACTGCAGCACAAGAATTGTGCATATAAACAAATTGCGCTGTGTCAACTACTGGGAGGGGCCCACTGGCCAAAGGGAACTGATGACCACAACTAAGGCTAATCATATGTTGTCTCCTCTGTGTAAGTAAAACCTTTTTTCATCCAGCATTTGACTGCATTGTGTTTTCCTTGGCAATGCTAGTGTGTAGTGTCCAGAAATTCTCATTCAGACTTGTATTCCTGATCAAAGGCACTTGCTAAACATGTACCTCAGAAGTAAGGAAGCAGTAAATAGGGAGAAGACAAAGATTGGTTTATTTCAATAGGACACAAGACTCACATGAAAGAGCTCACAAAGTCTAAATCTGGAGCAATGTGAGTAACAAATAAACATAGAGTACTGGATTATTACTCAAAGTGTAAAATTAATACCCACAAGTCTATACTGACATAAATGACTGAGTAAATAAATAAATGGGAACAATAGCAAAATATGCCATATGGAATAATTCCAAATAATGTATGTAGATATTTCACTGTACTATTTGCCAAGAATGCCAGAATGAATTCACAAACTGAGTGGCTTAAACGACAGAAGTTTCTCTCTCTCTCTTTTTCCTTTCTTTTTGTGTTTTTTTTTGTTGTTGTTGTTGTTGTTGATGTTGTTGTTTTGGTGACAGGCTTTCACTCTTATCACCCAGACTGGAGTGCAATGGTGTAATCATGGTTCATTGTAGCCTTGACTTCCCAGGCTCAGGTGATCTTCCCACCTCAGCCTCCTGAATAGCTGGGACTACAGGCATGCTCTACCACATCTGACTAATATTTGCATTTTTTGTAGAGGTGGAAATTTGTCATGTTGCCCAGGCTGGTCTCAAATTCCAGGGCTGAAGCAATCTGCCCACCTCAGCTTCCCAAAGTGCTGGGATTGCAGGCATGAGCCACTGTACTCAGCCAGCAGTTTAGTTTTGCACAATTCTATAGGCCAAATTCTAAGACTAAGTTGCTAGCAGACTTGGTTTCTTCCCAGCCTCTCTCTCCTTGGCTAGTAGATGGTCATCTTCTCCTGATGTCTCCGTAAGGTGTTTCCTGTGTGCGTATCTCTATACTGATCTTCTCTACTTATAGAGACACCAGTCATATTGAAATAGTGCCCATCCTGATGACCCCATTTTAACTCAATTCTGAGGTACTGAGCATTAGGACTTCAACATATGAATTTTGGGGGAGTCAAAACTCAGCCTGTAAGACTCAGAGAGAAGAGTTTGTGAAGACACACGGAGAAGATAACCATCCACAATGCAAGGACAGAGTCCTCAGAAGAAAACCAATTGTTGACTCCAGGAAGATAACAAAACTGACAAACATGTTTGCCTACCTAATAGAAACGAATTTAGCATAAGTTAATTTTAAAAGCAACTATATATTAACAAATTAGCTAATCTATATTGAAAGGAAATATTCCTAGAAAAGCACAAACTACTAAAACTTACTCAAGAATAAATAGAAATTCTGATAAGACTCCAGCAAGTAATGAGACAAATTAATATATATATTTTTAAAATCTCCTGAAAGAAAAGCCTGGGCCTAGATGTTTTCACTGGTAAATTCTAACAAACATTTTTTTTAAATTAAGGTAAAATATTTACAAACCTCAAAATACATTCTACGAAAATCATATTATGTTGATACCAAAACCAAATACAACACAAATAAAACAAATTAATAAAAATATCACTTGTGAATGTTGATTTAAAATACCGACAAAACGCTGGCTAATCAAGCCCAGTGTTATATAAAAAAAGATGAAACGCATCAAAGGAGAAATATCCCAGAGGGTTTATTTAACGTCCCAAAATCAATTAATGTAACATACCATATCAGAATAGCACAGGTAAAATTCATTAATATAATCTCAATAGATGACAAAATATATTTTTAAAATATAACACTTTTTCTTGGTAAACACTGTCAACACACAAGGAGAAACAACCTTTCTCAACATGATGAGGGACATTCTGAAACCCGCACATCTAACAGTGAGATTCCATAAAGTCGGGAATGATACAAACATGCCCACTTTTGTCACTTGTACTTAATACCATATTGGATGATGTAGATAGGACAATTAGGTGAGAAAAATAAATAAGATCTATCGAGTTAGGAAAGGATAACATGATCTTGTATACAATAAAACAAAAGGAATCCACCACAAAATGTTAAAACTAAAAATGAGTCCATTAAAGTTATAGGATAAAAGAACAACGTACAAAAACAATGTACAAAACTATTTGCCTTTCTATATACATGCAGTAAATAATCCAATTTTTTAAAAATACCCTATTGTCAAAAACTTAAAGCAGACCAAAACAAACTGAAAGACATTTCATGTTTACAGATCAGATGATTTATTATTTAGATGGCAGTAGTCTTCACATTAGTCTACAGATTTTGAGGAATCACTATCAAAACACCAGGTGACATTTTTAAATTAATTGCTAAGCTATTTCTAAAATGTATGTGGAAAATCAAGTGGGCCAGAATAGGAAAACGTGTCTTAATAAAGAACAAATTAGGCTTAGATTTTTCAATTGCAGTATTTTCTCCAAAGCCAGAAACCAATTAGGAATGTTTGTTACTGACTGTATATAAGTAAAAGTAAAGGCAACAGAATTCGGAGTCTATGAATATATTCTTACGGTAATGGTCAATTGAACTTTTAAAACTGCTGAGACAATTTTGAAAAGTCTTTGAAAATATATATTTATAATTACAAATAGTGTATATTTTTATACACACACACACACACAAACACATATGTAATGTAAATGGTTATCCATATGAAAAAGAGTCAAATTGAACCCCTACCTTAACCGTGTACAAAAGTTAACTAAAATTGGGTCCTAAACTTAGATGTAAGAACTAAAAACTAGAAAACCTTTTGAAGGAAAAACATAAGTAATATTTGACTATGTTAGGAAACACCTTCACACAAAAGATGCTGAAAGCAAAAGCAACAATAAAAATTCGTAAATTTGATTTCATCGAAAGTTAAAAAAAATGTACTTCAAAGAACATCAAAGAAATGAAAGATATTTTAGTAACTCAGGTAGATGGGATGGATCCTACCACACACACACAAAATTGGTTTACACGTCATGATCGATGATGTCTCACACATACATACCAAGAGGATATGAAGAAATTTATTAAATAAATATTCAGGTTTTCTGGCGAAAGTGGGTATCCTCCCAGCTGCTCCAAAATGGTTTGAAAAAGTAGGAAGGATTTTTGACCTTCAATTCTATGGTGAATAAAGGATGTGACAGGGACAATATTCCTACATGCCTCCAGGTTTTGTATGGTTTGAACTTCCTGCTGGTGTCAATAGGAAAAATTCCTGAGCTTTCTTAACGTTTTTGTCCAGATAGGTAAAAGGTAAAGAGAGAGAGGAGGAGGAGCTTGATAAATGTAAACAATCAAACATAAAGATTTGAGCCACACCTCTTATGAAAGATAACTCATAGAACAGGAAAATTTATTCAAATAAGATATTTAATGATAGATATGCCCATAATATATAAAAATGCTTCTTAGTTTCTTATGAGTTAGTAATAACGTGACAAATAACCTAACTTAAAAAAAAAAAAAAAGCCAATCTGGATAAACACTTCTCCAAAGAGATATAAAAATGTCCAATAAGAACATAAAAAGTTGCTCAATATTATCAGCCATTAGGGAGATGAATATCAAAACCACAATGAAATAGCACTTCACATTCATCAGGATGATTATAAAAGCTAGTTAGTAAATATAAAAATATTTTGGAATTTTAACAAAACATTCGAATGTCTGTGTATATGCTTCAGTTAGTTCAGCCACTGAGGAAAGTACTTTGGAGAGATCTCAAAGAACTTAAAACAGAGCTACTATTTGACCCAGCAATCCCATTACTGAGTATATGCCCACAGGAAAATAAACTGTACCAAAAAGAAACATGCATTTTTAAGTTCATTCCTGTGCTATTCATAATGGCAAAGACATAGACTCAGCCCAGGTACCCATCAATAGTGGATTGGATAAAGAAAATGTGGTTACATAGACACCAGAGAAAACTAGACAGACAGAAAAAAAGAATGAAATCCTAGCCCTTGCAGCAACATAGATGTAACTGGAAACCATAATCTTAACCAAATTAATGCAGGAATAGAAAACCAAACGCTGCATGTTCTCACTTACAAATGTGAGCTAAACATTGAGAACACACGGACATAAACACGAGAATAACAGACACTGTGGACTTTTAGAGAGAGATGGGAGAGGAGTGTGGATTGAAAAATGCCCTATCGGCCGGGCGCGGTGGCTCACCTCTGTAATCCCAGCACTTCGGAAGGCGGAGACGGCAGATCACGAGGTCAGGAGATCAAGATCATCCTGGCTAACTTGGTGAAACCCCGTCTCTATTAAAAATTCAAAAACCTAGCCGGCTTGGTGGCGGGCGCCTGCAGTCCCAGCTACTCGGGAGGCTGAGGCAGGAGAATGGCGTGAACCCGGGAGGCGGAGCTTGCAGTGAGCAGAGATCCGGCCACTGCACTCCAGCCTGGACGACAGAGCGAGACTCCGTCTCAAAAAAAAAAAAAAAAAAAAAAGAAAGAAAAAGAAAAAAAGAAAAAAAGAAAAATGTGCTCATTATCTAGGTGCAATATACCCATGTAACCAACTGTGCGTGTACTCCCTGTATCTAAAATAAAATTTGAAATTTTAAAATGTTATTTCTTGGTTGTTTTTCTCAGATATTTCTCTTGGTGTGCCTGAGATAAACTAAGGAGAATAAAATTACCTATTCATTTATGTTTACTCCATATGTTACATTATGCTTCATATTTTATCTTCGTTTTCCTTTATAACTAAAACAAATTGCATTTGAATTTCAGAAACCAAACTCCTATATTCTTTATTGGTGTAGTTTAACTCTATGCTGTGGTAATGCATTTTCTTCAGTCAGTCTATAGCTTCACAACCTTTAAGGTTTTTGGTCCCTTTCACATCCGCTCAATATCCTCGTTATCTGCCAATTATTTAAGCATGTTTTCTATGTCTTCCACCAAGTTTTATTTTTAATTATATGGCCTATTCTTCTGGCAATCTTAGTGCTTAGAAAAATTGAACCATTCCAGTCTCATTGAGTCTTTTAATAGTGTGAGACATTGTGTGTCAAGGCTCTTACTTTGATAAATTTAGGAGTGGTTCTCTTGTCCTGTCCTTTTGCATCATTAACTGTTAATACCAGCATCTAAGTAGTTGTTGTTTCGAATAAGTTAATATTGGGTTACATTGCGATATTTATACAAAAAACAAGCTTTGTTATGTAATGGTCTCTTACAGCAAATAAGGAGTTTACATTAATTTTAAAGTTATAACTGCTGAATCTATATGAAACATGAAGATGTGATTTCACAGTATTTGGGTTTTTTAAGCTAAAATGATCATAAATTATTCAGCTAAGCTCCATAAAAAAAGAAAATGTGAAAAATGTCTCGTGTTATTTTAAAAAAATCAAAATGCAGAACACAATGAAAGCCACTAAATTTTTAAAATTCAGGTCAAACATGATATATTCGTGTTCAGAATAAATCTTATATTCTTTATAAATAGTTTATAATAAAACATGTGCATTTTAATGACATTTTAAAGTTCTATTTTTTCCAAAAGATATAAAAGTATGCCAGGTGAAAAAGGTATCAGAGGATATTGTATAAAAATTCTAATAAATTATGGAATAATACATATGTGTGAGATGTGAGGGTCAGATTAAACATTACCTTGCCAATATGTTATTTTTTAAATTAACAACGCCTACTTAAAAGTCTATAAACTCTGATATGTCTATATGTGTGTATATATGTTTGTATACTGTAAATAATGGTATAATTATTTATAGGAAAAGCTAATGAAATCTTGATCACAAATAACAATGGTTTTACCAAAAATGATTTTGGTACACTCATTAAATTTTGAGTAAATATACAAGAATTTTTTTCTAATTTGATCATACAATGTATATTAGAAATGGCAAATATCTACCAAATTAAATAAAATCAATTATATGTAAAGAACTGTAAGAGAAATATGTAACTTCTTTCAGAGCAAAAAATTAAATAATTTATCTAATAATTACTATGAATAAAAATTGAAATACGTTCTTCTGAAGAACTCAAACACTGAATAATTCTGCCATAATTTTTGAATATTAAGATGTGTATAAAAGAAAAAAAAAATGCAAAGGAAAATGATGAGTAATCATGTTGAAGAAACTAAATTAATGTAGAAAGTGCTTCCAGCTGTTTTCACATTAGGCTCGGCTTTCAGTGAGTCCCTATGCTTTAAATATCTAGAATTTCTGCAGAGATTGAGTGACAAATAGGAGAACATTTAATTCTAGATGTTAAAATGTATTAAAGTTTACATACAACATGATTCATTTACATTTTAGAAGTTGTTAAGCATAAAATATCAAATAAGCCCCAAATAAGCCGATTTTTAACTGACACACACATGAAAATATGAATCTAAGAATTAATTTGGAATCAAATCAAATAGTTTACTCTTCAGAGAACATTTTTCTGTGAATAAATGATTGGATAGTTCAGAATTCCCATAATGTTTCAATCACCATGCTTTTCCAGATAATACCCACTAAAGCATTAGAAACAGAATATTATTAATCTAAATTTGTAGGTAATGTTACGGAGGTCCAGAGGCTTTATTAAATACTTAAATTTCAACAGGAGAAATGTGACTTCATCCTACAGGTTCCGAATTCAATGTTTATGATCTTCTAATCAGCCTAATTTACAATCCTTTAACAATATTTTTGTTTTCTCAAATTCACATATTTTCTCTAAAATTAAAATGGTATCTTATATGTAAATTGCATTCCCTTCATGTAGTGTAGGGGTATGAATTTATGCTATTCTGTGCTTCTGGGTTTGGCAGGGTACCAAGACACCTGGCAAAAGCAGACACGAATAATGAGTGGAGATAAACTATTGATTCTCTTTAGTATATTGTCAGTGAAAATAAAATGTAGAACTGAAATTCTAAGAACATATTATAGATCGATCAGATATGTTTTATTGATAGTATTTATAGAATGCGTAAAGGGAAGTAAAACCAAAAAAAATTCACAGAAGTTAATCTGTCTTCTAGGGCTGCAATAACAAGGTACCATAAATTGAGTGGCTTAAACTGCAGGAATTTATTGTCTTTCAGTTTTGGAGGCTGAAATGTGAAATCAAGGTGTTGAAAGGATTGGTTCCTTCTGAGGACTGTGAGAGAGAATCTGTCCTATGCCTTTCCTTGGCTTCTTAAAACTCAGGCATTCCTGACTTTGTAGAAAGTATTTTCCCTTGTGACTTTATATTGGCTGAAATCCATGTGTATCTGTTTCTGTATCCAAATTTCCCCTTTCAATAAGGACATCAGCTATATTGTATTAGTTCCTGTCCTAGTGACCTCATCTTTACTTGATCATCTGCAAAGTCCAAATAAGGCCACCTTCATAGATATGGAGGGTTAAAACCTCAACATCTGTTTGGAAGATGCATTTCAATCCACAGCAAGGACCAAGGCATAATACAAGATATGTTTTGGAAAAAAAAATAATAGGCTTTTAGAAATGAAGAAAATGTAGCTTAAATTAAAATATCATTGCATTATCTAATCATCAGTTTAAGCCACCTAAAGAGAGCATTAATTAACTGGATTGTAGTTTTAAAGAATTATCCAGCATACAACACAGAACAGTAAAAAATATTAGTGAACATAAAACAAGTAACAGAGAGAGACATTTTAATGATGTTTGAAAAGGAAAATAGCTATTTACAAAAGTACAAAGAAAGACTAATAGCATATTCTTAACAGCAGTAGAAGTCAGAAGGCAATTGAATATGTCTTTTAAGTACTAAGAGAAAATTCCCTTAATTTAGAATTCAAGCTCACAGTAGTTACATTCAAAAATAGGAGTAGAGGCAATATATTTACAAATAAACAAACAAAAAAATAGAATTTACCACTGTCATATTCTCACTAGAACTTCAAAATAACTAGAATTGGAAAGATGAAAAGGTATTTGTCAGAATCGGGGACAATTTATATAGATTATGGAGGTACGGGAGATGTTGGCAAGGACAAATGAGAAAACCTTGACCTGCAGGAGGATGAAGACGTTTGGAAAACAAATTTGGGAAAAGAGAGGCATCAAATAGCAGCTCCCTGGGAACAGTAGACTACATGAATGTTCCTTACTGATGGAAGATCTAAATGCAAAAATTAATGATAAACAAAAAAACTGGTAAAAACATTAGTCTTATTGGACTGTCATAACAAAATACCACAGACTGAATGACTTAAACAACATAAATTTACATTACCACAGTCCCGGAGGCTAGAAGTTCACAATCAAGGTTCAGCAAGGCGGATTCTGATCAGGCCTCTCTAGAAAGAGGCTAGAAAGCTTGCGAATAGCCGCCTTCTTGCTGTGTCCTTACATGACCTTTCCTTTGTGCATATACAGACACAGTGAGAGCAATCTCTGGGGTCTCTCTCTTTTTACAAGGACATCTGTCTATTATATTAGGGTTCTACCCTTATGACCTCAGTTTCCCTTAATTATCTCCTTAAATGTCCTGTTTTCAAATGCATTCACAAAGGAGGATAAGACTTCAACATGTAAATTTTGGGAGGCCACAATTCAGCCCATAATATTAGCCATACTTAATATAAGCACACAATACTACTATCTGAAATCAAAGCAAATAACATACAACTGAAAGATTGCATCACATTAGCATGTAAAGTACATGGCAAATGATGATAGAACAATCTACAAGTTAAAGAAGACATGGAGGCTGCATATCTTGCGTTATAAAGTTCCTGCATTTTTAAGTCTTTGTAAATGTCACCTAATTAAACAATTTAAGCTTAAAATATAGTGAGTCATCCTAGATGAGTCAGTTACTCACTCTCAAGCACACCCTACCTGATTGTTTGGAATTTCTGCATCTTATTTTTTAAAAATTTGAAAAATAATATTCTGCAGTTTTGAAAATATATTGAAAACGTTTCTAACCCCCGAAGAGAGCATGACTGAAATATTGTTAATAAAAGATATCTACAATATGAAAATTGAAAACGAGATGACAGGAGGTCTTTTCAATGCCAATCTAAAGCATTCCCTATCATGCCTATGGAGGATTTTATAACTTGAATCAGTCCTCCAAAAAGATACTGAAATCTTAACCCCTAGTATCAGTGAATATGACCTAATTTGGAAATAGTGTCTTTGTAGATGATAAGTTAACATAAGGTTATATTAAGAAATGCTCTATTCCTATATAACTGTGCCCTTATTTAAAAGTAAAATTTAGGCACAAAGAAACATAGGGACAATTTCAAGTGAAGACTGGAGTTATGCACAGGTCAAGAAACACCGAAGGTTGACAGCAAACCACTAGCAGACAGGGAAAAGACATAGAACAGATATTTCTTCACAACTCTCAGAAGGAACCAACACTGCTGGACACCTTGAACTGGGAATTCTGGAGTCCACAAATTAGGGCATAAATTTCTGTTCTTTAAGCTTCCAAGTTGATGGTACTTTGTTATGGCAGTCCTAGCAAAATACTACAGGAGGATTTATAACTTTGACTTGCTATGTACTCTTAGAGTCACATTTCATAAAATACATGTAACTTGTATATTTCTGTCTAATAAATCTGAAAATAATTTTGTATGGTGAAAAAAACTAAACTCAAAGATTATAATTTTATTTCTTTAATGGAAATAAAATATATTATCTTTAATTTAGAAAGCCTATTTCAACATGCCCTTCATAATGCACTGTATAATTCTTTTCAGAAGTGACCTTTGAACCAGTTTTACCATCTCATTGATTTCTTTCTTAATGTATTAACACTAAGAACTCTGAAGGGTCTTGGATTTCACCTAACTGCAGGTTATCACATTAGTTTTACAAATGTTAGCAGAATATACAAGACTTCATCAAGAAGCGTTGAGTATTGCATATTTGCGTGAGTTTCTCTTGCACTCAATTCCCAATCAGGTGACATAGGTAGGCCCAGATGGAGGACTGCACAAAAAGTGTTTTGTTATAGGAGAGCTATCTTGACTTTATGGAACCCTAATCTTTTATAAGAGACTCAAACATGTCTGTCGTTTTGTCCAGAATGACACAGTATTTCTGTCTTCCAAGACTGGTAATAACGATATTTGCTCCAGAGAAGACAGCATCTCTATACTCTAAGCTTTCTTTGCTATGCAGATATCTTTGAAAGTACAGTCCTAAGGGCAAAGGGCAATTATTACTGTTTTCAAGATGTGCAAGACAACAAGAGACCCATAGAGATTTATCTTTAAACATTTAGATAAATCTTCTATAAGTATCTATTCTATTTAATTTTATATATAGATAGATACATTCATAGATAGATATAGATATAGATATTATAGATATACTGTGGTCTAAACATTCATGTTCCCCCAAAAATTGTATGTTGAAACTCAATATCCAATACAACAAGTCTGAGACCTCAACAGAATGCTCTTTACCATCTATATTTCTACCAATATTCTGTTCACAATCCTTTACGTATTCTCTAAGAAGATGTAGCTCTCTCTGCAGTTCTTCTCTTCTCCTGAGCTCTCACCAGAATCATCCTTTAAAGTCTGTTCCAAAAAAGGTAGACTTTTGCTAGAAAGTGCCTCAAAACTATTCAAACCTCTACCCATCACCCAATTTTAAAGTCACTTCTGCATTTTCAGGCATTTGTAATACGATCACTTCCACTTTCTACTGCCAATTTTCTCTCTTCTTTTAGGCAATTTTAACAAAATATCAGACTGAGTGTCTTATAAACCATATAAATTTACTTTCCCCACATGTGGAGTCCAGGATGTCCAAGAACAACGTGATGGCAGATATATTGTCTGCTGAGAGTCCACTTTCTGGTTCATAGATAGTGCCTTCTATCTGTGTATTCATATGGTGGAAGGGAATGGTATCCTTTAGAATGGAATTAATCACATCACAGGCCCAGAGGGCAAGATTATGGAAGGTAGAGCAATGTCAAAACCCTACTTCTGAATTCCAGTGCTATTCTTCTCAGTCAAATCAGGTGCAATTCTAGCAAACCTAGGTGTGGCGTGGGCCTTGGGGGCTGCCTCTCTGAAGGACATATACAATAAGTTTGGTAGTCTCTGAGTGGTACCATCACTACTGGCACACAGAGTGCAAAAGTTGTGGGGGCTTTGCTGCCTCCAACTATATTTCAAAGAAGCACCCAGTAGAGTTGTGGGGCCCAGGCAAATAATTGACACAGAGCCATGGCAACTACAGAGAGCCCCCATCAGGGCAATGCCCAGCAGAGACATGAAGTGGGGCTGGGGCCCCAGAGGGTCATGAACATATGACCTCTGCCCAGTGGACTGGGTTGCAAAAAATTGAGTGAAATAAGTTTGTTTTCTAATCTTAAGATTTAATATTGTTTGCCTTGATGATATTTGTATTTACTTTAGACTTGTGACCTATAATTCATTTCCTTCTAATTTTTTCTTTTGGAACTGGGATATGTATTCTATGTCTATCACACGATGTATTGGAAACATTAAATTTGTTTTATTGCACAGGTTTACAGCTGGAGAACAATTTGCTTCAGAATCAATTGTACCTTGAGCCTTACTTATATCTCATTAGATGATACTTAGGTGAGAATCTGAATTTTACAATTTTGACGCTGGAATGAGTAATACTTTAAGGACTGTTGGGATAGAATAAACATTACGTTGCATGTGATAAAGACATGAATTTGTAGGGAAAGGGATGAGTAGAATGTCATGGTCTGAATGTTTCTGTTCCTCAAAGATGCATATGTTGAAATTCTCACCACCAAGGAGATAGTGGTATTAAGATGTGGGGCCTGTAAGAGATAATTAGATCACAAGGATGGAATCCTCATTATTGGGATCAGTGCTCTTAAAAAAGAGACCTCAAAGAGCTAGCTAACTCTTTCTTCTACATGAAGAAACAGATGGAAAGCACCACCTACAAACTAGTAAATGTATCCTCATCAGACAATGAATCTACCAGCACCTTACTCTTGGACTGCTTAGACTCTGGTACTATACATAATAAATTTCTGTTTTTCACAACCACCCATGTAAGGTATTTTGTTATAGCAGCCCAAGTAGACTGTATTAGTCCCTTATCACACTGCTATAAAGAATTACCTGAGACTGGGTAATGTATACAGAAAGGAGGCTTAATTGGCTCATGGTTCTGCAGGCTGTACAGGAATCATGCCCGAGGAAGCCTCAGGAAACTTACAAACATGTTAGAAGCCAAGGGGAATTTGGCACGCTCTACATGGTTGGAGCAGGAGGAAGAGAGAGCAAAGAGGGAGGTGCTACACACTTTTAAACAACGAGCTCTCTTGAGAACTCACACACTGTCACAAGAACAGCAAGTGGGAAGTCCACCCCCAAGATCCAATCACCTCCCACCAGGCCCCTCCTCCAATACTGAGGATCACAACTCCAGATGAAATTTGATTGGGGAAACAGATCCAATCCATATCATGGACTATGAAAATCTCCAGCAAAGAGATGAGTAGATTAAGACAATCAGCATACAGAAAAAAGGAAAAGATATGCACATTGACTCTCAAAAGATTCAGAAAAAAAAGCCAAGTAATATATAAAAATATCAACTATGTGACTATATTTGGGTGCATGTGCATGGATATCAAAATAGCATGTCTTATACAATTTTGTGAAAAATATTTTGTTTGATAAGACAGAGAATATGAGGGTTAGAGCACTAGAAGGTTAGTCTACTATGTGACTTCCCATGGGAAATTGAGCAAATGAATACATAAATAAATAATTAGGAAGTCCCCTGCTTATGACATGTAAGCAATTTCTGGTTGGGTGTGTTCATTGAATGCAATCTAAACCACACAACTTAGTTGTTTCAGTAAATAACAAACAAGCCCTGTAAAATAATGTAATATTGTTGCTTCTGTTGTTTTTCAGAATTTCATATTTATGAAAAAGAAGTTGAGCACTGTTGATATTAATAGTGATGCAGCATTAATTTTGAAAATGTACCAAGAATGAAAAATAGTTTAATTTACTGGTCAAAAGCAAAATCTATTATTTCAATGTAAGGCAATACAGAAATTAAGAGAAAGCAAAATTCATGTTGGCAGCAACTATAACAACAACAAATTTTCAGGATTTTGTATTTAGGAAAACATAATTATTGCTTTAAAATATGTACTGAATTTTTTTTTAAATCAATGTTAAACCAACACTTTGTAAAGTTAAAATTTAATAAATTTTTTGTATAAACATATAGCTGGACTCTGAGTTTTATATAGAGGTATCATTTGAAAAATATATTTTTCAAAAACTTAAATATTTATATATTCCAGTTTTACTTTAACCAAGACACTATCAAATTAACTAAACACTTCTAAAAACTAATGAAAAGAAGTTATCGTCAAGATGATTGAATAAGGACCTCTGTTAATCCTCTTCTCAATAAAGAGTATGGGAACACTGGTACAAATGGTCAGACTCAACATTTTTAGAACACTGGAAATTGACCAAAGGCCTGCAGCCCTCCAGGAAGCATTTATTTTATGTTGTAATTTTGTGTTTGTTTGTTTTTTGAGACATAGTTTTGCTCTTGTCACCCAGGCTGGAGTGCAATAGCGTGATCTCTGCTCACTGCAACGTCCGTCTCCCAGGTTCAAGTGATTCTCCTGTGTCAGTCTCCTGAGTAGCTGGGATTACAGGTGCTTGCCACCATGCCTGGCTAGTATTTGTATTTTTAGTACAGACGGGGGTTTCACCATGTTGGTCTAGCTGGTCTCGAACTCCTAACCTCAGGTGATCCACCTGCCTTGGCCTCCCAAAGTGCTGGGATTACAGGCGTGAGCCACTGTGCCTGGCAAGGAAGCATTTATTGAAGAACAAATAAATGAACTTCAGTAAAAGCAGCAAGTATTGTTGCATTTTCACTTGCCCTACTGCCATCCCTTTCTCTCAGCTCTGAATGATATGGACTAGGCTAGACAACCAACAGCCTGAAATCATAGTGAAAACCAGTAGCCTCGCGGCCATTACACATGATAAGCGGAAAGAAGTTTATCAAAGCCCCATCCTCAATTATCAATCTTTGACCTATCTGGTGATTCCTTGAAAAAAAAAAAAAAAAAACACACTAAAAATGATTGTCTTTATTTGACATAACTCAGAGTTCATCAATTTTAAGATACATTTTCTTGGTGAGCTTTTGTCGAAAGCAAGAAGCAGCAATTATTTAACATTATAGATGCCTGTGGCAGTGGCTAACTGTTGGAGCAAAACATAAGCTAACAAATATATTAAACCAAAAACTTGGGGAATGAGATGTCCATGGGGGCTTTGAATCACTTTGACATATTTCTTAGTATTTAAATGCCATGCACATCTCTAGGTCTGAGGGCCTTGCTGATGATTATAGGCAAGCTGCAATACACACAGACAATTCTTTGGCAAAAAATGAAAGCCTTATTAACTACAAGCTTTTGAGACCATCACTATAAATCATTAGCTATTCACTAAGTTAATCCAGCAGAATCTTCAGTAGCAATGCAATGACAAAACGAATATATGCTTTACACAAATCAGTAAGGTCACTAACACACAAACAACAGCATAATCTGGATGGGGAAGATCTAATTTCCAGAACTGCCACATTATACTATTTGTATATCGATTTACAAAAATACAAAACATACAAAGAAATAAGGAAGTATATCCCACATACAGGAAAAGAAGCAATCAATATAAACTATCCCAAAGTGATAAAATCAGTTATTAAAAATATCTCCAAGGAACCTAAGGAAAACATGTCTATACTTCTAAAGAAAAATATGAAAATAATGTTTAGCAAATATAGAATACTGTCAGTCCATCTGTGCTTCTATAGCAAAATATTCGAGACTGGGTAACTTATTTAAAAAAGCACATACAAACAAAATGAATTTATGTTTCCCAGTTCTGGAGCCTGGGAATTCCAAGATGAAGTTGGTAGCAGTTTGGCATCTGGTGAGATAGCAGTGCCTGCTTCTAAGACGAACCCTTGAAATGTAGCATCCTTTGGAGAGGAGAACCACCATTCTGCATGTGGCAGAAGAGGAACAGAGAGCAAGTTCACTTTCGCAAACCATTTTTATAGCAGCATTAATCCATGTGGGAGGATACAGCCTGCATGATCTAAACACCTCCCTTTAGGTCATAGCTTCCAACACTGTTGCCCTGGAGATTAAATTTCTAACACATACATTTGTGGAGGGACACATTCAAACCGTATCAAATACCAATACAGTGATGGAAATTATAAATGAAAAAAAACATTAGAAATTCAGAAGCTGAAAAGCATAATACCTTACAAGAAAAATTGACTGGAAGGGCTTCAGAGCCATTTTTTCTTAAAAGAAGATAATAAACTTGAAGATAACTCAATCAATATAATATAGTCTGAGAAATAGAAAGAGAAAATAATGAAGAAAAATGAACTGAGCCTTTAAGACACATGGCACAGGCCAGGCATGGTGGCTCATGCCTATAATCCCAACACTTTAGGAGGCTGAGGCAGGTGGATCATGAGGTCAGGAGTTCGAGACCAGCCTGGCCAACATGATGAAACTCCGTCTCTACTAAAAACACAAAAAATTAGCTGGACATAGTGGCAGGCACCTGTAATCCCAGCTACTAGGGAGGCTGAGGCAGGAGAACCGCTTGGAGAGAAAAACAAAAAAAAAGACATATGGCACAGCATGAAGTACACTAATATAGACTTAATGGAGAAAGAAAAAAAGAGAGAGAGACAGGAAAAAAAAAAAAAAAAAAAAAAAAAAAAACACCGAAAGGATGTCATCAGGAGCTCAGCTGAGATGAGAGAGGGAGAGAAAGCTGAGCTGTTTTGTCTATGTAGCCAATTAAAGCAACAAGCCAAAAATGAAAGAGTTAAGCTTTTAATCACTTACTGTGATGGTATAAATAAGAGAATAAAACAGGAAAAAATGTTGACACCCTTCGCACCCCAATTTTATTTTCTCCCATGAAACAATGCATCATTTCAGAGTCAAGAGTCAAGTAGATCAGTGAAGATGTGTGGGTAATCCCAATAGTTGCAGGACAAACAAAGTGATTCGGTAGCTTTATAAACTCTGGAGGTAGGAGAGTGTGATGGAGAAAAATTAAAAGCGAAAAAAGACTGAGTCAGAGCAAAAACCAGAAAGCAGTGAGACGACATAGTCAAAGTAATAGAAGAGAAAGCTGGCACATAATAATTCTGTATTCAGCAAAATTATCCATCAAAAAGGAAAAGATTTAGAGATTTCCAGATTAAAAAAAAAAAAACTGGCAATTTTGTTACTAGTAGATCTGATCTATGAAAATATACTAATGGAAGTTTTCAAACTGAAATGAACGGCAATAGACAACTAAGTGAATCCACAAGAAGACAAAAAGAGATTCTGCAAAGGTAACTATACAGATAAATATCAGTATAAAAATAGTGTTTCTGGCTCTTATTTTTTCTATATGAATTAAATAATGATTGTGAAAAGCATATTTATAAATTTGTGTTGATTTGCATACAATGTATAAAGATGTAATTTATATGACAATAACAGCACAAAGGACAAGAAGGGAATGAAAATACTGAGGAACAACATTTTGTATACTATCAAAGATAGGTTGATATTAAATGAAGAAATTATAAGATATTAATTTTATGAATGAGGACAACCAGTCAGGATATATTTCAAAAATATTGTGAATGAAATAAGTAAATGAAAATGGTACACATGAAAAATACTTAGCACAAAAAAGTAGTAATTAAAGTACAGAGTAACAAAAGTACATAGAAAATTAATTAGCAGACACAAATTCTACCTCATTAGTAATTACATTAAATTTAAGAGATTAAAATTTACAGTGAAAAGGCAAGAGCTTTCCAAATGGATAAAATCACAAAATCCAACAGTATTTTGCCTTCAGAAGACACACTCTAAAGTTTTTTAACTCGAAAAGATAAAAATACAAATAAGTAGAATGAAAATGATGGCAAAGAATATACCATGTAATAATTACCAAAAGATTGGCTAATTTCAAACAAAATAGACTTTAGTACAGAAATTGTTGAAAAAATGTTTTGTAATAATAAAATAATACATCCACTAAAATATATACATATAAAAAACAAATATATATCTAACCCTAGAGCCTCAAAGTACATAAAATATAAACTCATAAAATTGAAGGTAGATAGATGATTTAAAAACAGTAACAGGACATTTCAGTTCTCTATTTTCAATAATTAATAGAATATCTAGGAATAAGATTAATAAGGCAATGAAACACCAAACACACTCTAGACAACTAGATTTAACGTATCTACAGAACACTCACCCAACACCACTAGATTACATATTCATCTCAAGTGCATAGAACATTGCTCAGAATAGATTATGTCAGCTTTTAAAACAAATCTCAATAAATTTCAAATAGTTGAGATCATACAAAATAGATTATTCCAATAATGGAAGAAAAGCTGAGAAACGAAACAGTATATTCCTGAATAATTACTGGGTAAGATAATAAATCACAGAATAAATTAGAAAATAATTTGAGATGAATGAAAATGAAAAACACAATATACCAAATTTTATCAGATGCTGATAAAGCATTGCTTATGAAAACCTATAGCTGTAAATACTATGTTAAAAAAGAAAAATCTTAAATCAATAACCTAGGTTTTCCAATTAGAAGCTAAAAATCAAGCAAACTAAATACATAGCAAAGAGAGAAAGAATATAATAAAGCCTATACAGATAATAGAATAAACATGTATTAAAAAGATAAATTCAACAAAACTAATGTGTGTATTTTGAGGGAAAGTTTAAATAAATTAACAAATCTTTAGATAAATTTACCAAGATAAAAAGGAAGAAGATTTGAATTTCCATAGTCAGTTATGACTGAGAAAAACGTTGCTGCCAGTTTTGCAGAAATAAAATAGTTTACAAATGAATACCATGAATAAATATATGCCAATAAATTAGATAATCTAGGTGAAATAGAGAAATTTCTAAATAAATTAACATCAAAGGAAATAATTCAACACAAATATAAAATCTAAATAAAACTTCCATAAGTAAGGAGATTGAATTTTTTTAAAGTCCTTAAAAAAGACCTTAGAAAAGATGATTCCTGGAAAATTCAACAAAACCGTTAAGATGAATTAACCCTGATTGTTAACAAACTCTTCCAAAACAGAGAAAGGGAGAAAACATTTTCCCTAACTCATTCTATAAGGCCAGTATTACCCTGATACTAGACATAGACAAATGCATAACAAGAACAGGAAAGTATACAATACCCCTTGTGGATACAAATGTAACAATTTTTGAAAAAATACTAGCAAACTACATCCAGAACAACAACAAAAATAATTATACTCCATAACCAAGTGATATTTATCCAAATCCAGAGCAACAAAAATTATACTCCATAACCAAGTGATATTTATCCAAATCTAGAACAACAAAAATCATTATACTCCATAACCCAGTGATATTTATCCACGTGTACTAGATTGCTTCAGCATATTAAAATAAATTAACGTAAAACAATGTTATTAACAGAAAAGAAAACAAAAATTCTTTATTTTATTATTATTATTTTTTGAGACAGAGTCTCACTCTGTCACCCAGGCTGGAGTGCAATAGTGCGATCTCACCTCACTGCAACCTCTGCCTCCCAGATTCAAGCAGTTCTCTCCCCTCAGCCTCCCGAGTAGCTGGATTACAGGCACACACCACCACACCCAGCTAATTTTTTTTTGTACTTTTAGTAGAGACGGAGTTTCACCATGTTGGTCAGGCTGGTCTCCAACTTCTGACCTCGTGATCTGCCCTCCTAGGCCTCCCAAAGTGCTAGGATCACAGCCACTGCACCTGACCGAAAAGACAAAAATTATTTTAATAGACAAGAATTTAACAAATTCACATATTACATTATGCGATTTTAAAGAGATAAATGAACACTTTCTTCTTAAAATTAGAAACAAAGCAAAGATGTCCTTTCTCATTACTTCAATTCAAAACTATTTTGTAAGTTCTTTTTTTGTTTGTTTGTTTGTGTTTTTTTGAGGCCCAGTCTCCTTTTCTGTCTCCCAGGCTGGAGTGTAGTGGCGGGATCTTGGCTCACTGCAAGCTCCGCCTCCCGGGCTTACGTCATTCTCCTGCCTCAGCCTCCTGAGTAGCTGGGACCACAGACCCCCGCCACTATGCCTGGCTAATTTTTTGTATTTTTTTAGTAGAGACGGGGTTTCACCATGTTAGCCAGGTTTCTCCATCTCCTGACCTCGTGATCCACCCACCTCGACCTCCCGAAGTGCTGGGATTACAGGAGTGAGCCACGGAGCCCGGCCTGTAAGTTTTATCCAGTGATATTATAAGAGAAAAAATAAGAAAAAAAAAAAAAAAAAAAGAAATAGCTGAAATCAGAATTAGTAGTGGAAGACTAAATTTGTTTTCCCTAGGAAGAGTAGAAAGGCAAGAATATCTGAATTCATCATGTGTAACCAGCATTATACTATGGATTCTAGCCAGGAAATTTAGGAATGAATATAAATATAATGTGAATAGAGCTTATTCTAATTCTTCCTTTCCAATTTAGTTGCAGATGACATGGTATTGTACATTTAAAAGTCCTAAGAACTGCATACATGCAAAAAATTATTAAAGCTATTAAATCAGTTTAACAAAGTTGCAAAATACAATTTAATGTATAAAAGTAAATAGTGTTTATATGAACTAGTGATTAACAATCAGAAAAAATAAGAAAATGTTATTAATAATAGCATCAAAGAAACATATTTAAAAATAAATTTAATAAGAGAAAGGCAATATTTTACATCAGATACTATAAAACTGCACTGAAAGACATTAAAGACCAAACTAAATGTGAGAACATCTCATGTTCAAGGATTGGAAAATAGTACTGTTAAGGTGGGAGTATTCCTTAATTAATCTGCAGATTTAACACAAGCTTTATCAAAATCCCAGATGACTTTATTGCAGAAACCTCTATTCTGATGATACTAAAATTCATGTGGAATTTCAAAGAAAGAGACCCTAATCGTAAAATGATCTTGAAGAAAATAAAATGAAAGAAGACTAACTTCATGATTTAAAAACTGACTGCAAAGCTAATAGTAATCCAGTTTGCATGGGCTAGTGTAAGAATAGATGTAAAGAGTGACATGGCTTGCCTGTGTCCTCATTCAAAGCTCATCTTGAATCGTGTTTCCCATAATCCCCATGTGTCATGAGAGCGACCCAGCGAAGGTAATTGAATCATGTGGGTGGTTATCCTTATGCCTCTGTTTTCATTGATAGTGAGTAAGTTCTCACAAGATCTGATAGTTTTATAAGGGGCTTCTCCCCCTTTGCCTAGCAATCATTCTCCTTCTTGCCACCTTGTGAAGAAGGACATGTTTGCTTCCCCTTCTGCCATGACTGTAAATTTTCTGAGGCCTACCAAGCTATGCTGAACTGTGAGTCAGTTAAGCCTGGTTCCTTTATAAATTACTCAGTCTCAGGTATGTCTTTATTAGCAGCGTGACAATAGACAAATACAGAGATCAACGGAATGGAATTTATAGAATAAAAACAAAGTCATGTATTTATGATTAATTGATTTTGACAAGGATGTCAAGACAATTCAATGGGGAAATAATAGTCTTTTCAACAAATAGTGATGAGACAACTAGTTATCCACTTGCAAATAATGATGTTGGACCTCTACCTTATGTCATATACGAAAAATAAAAAACCTCAAAATGATTAAAATACCGAAATGTAAAAGCAAAACCATGAAATTCTTGGCAAACATATGTCCAACTCTTTATAATATCGTTTTACAATATGATTTATATCATACAATATTAAAACACAATAAAGAAAAGAAAATGCAGACATATTTAGCTTCATCAAAATAACAAATATTGTGTTTCCAAAGACATTATAAGGGAAATGAAAAGATAATCCACAATTAGAAGACAATATTTTCAGCTCATATGTCTAATAAAGGAAAAGTGTTCAGAATATTTATACATATATTGTGTTATATACAATTATCACTCATAAGAGGGAGTAGAATATTGAGAACACATGGACATAGAGAGGGGAACAACACACAGCAGGGCCTGTTAGGGGCTGGGGGTGGGAGGTGAGGGGAGGGAACTTAGAGGACAGGTCAACAGGTGCAGCAAATCACCGTGGCACACTTATGGTTATGTAACAAACCTCCTCTTTCTGCACATGCAGAATCAGGAAACTTGAAAATAAGACACCCTTAGGAGCTGAAAAAAAAAAAAAAAAAATAAGAAAAATGAACAGAACCTAATGAACTTGTGGGGCACTATCAAATGCACTAACATATACATCATAAGAGTTCCAGAGGCCGGGTGCGGTGGCTCAAGCCTGTAATCCCAGCACTTTGGGAGGCCGAGACGGGTGGATCACGAGATCAGGAGATCGAGACCATCCTGGCTAATACAGTGAAACCCCGTCTCTACTAAAAAATACAAAAAACTAGCCGGGCGACGTGGCGGGCGCCTGTAGTCCCAGCTACTCGGGAGGCCGAGGCAGGAGAATGGCGTAAATCCAGAGGCGGAGCTTGCAGTGAGCTGAGATCCGGCCACTGCACTCCAGCCTGGGCGGCAGAGCGAGACTCCGTCTCAACCAAAAAAAAAAAAAAAAAAAAAA
>NW_016809462.1:3480744-3515505 GCF_001698545.2 Rhinopithecus bieti
AAAAAAAAAAAAAAAAAAAAAAAGGATAAAAAATTAAGGTAAAAGAAATGAAGAAAGAGTGGAAAAAACTTTGTAAATTAGATGAAAGACACAAATATTCACATTCAAAATGCTCAGTAACTTCAAACATGACAAACTCAAAAAGATTGACACTGACTCATTGTAGTTCAATTGCTGAAGCCAAAGAGAAAATCTGAACCCAGCAAGAGAGAAGTTACTCAACAAGTAGAACGAACTCTCAAGAAGATTATTTATCTTCAGCTGATTTATCGTTGAAGACAGTGGAGGTCAGAAGGAGTGGGATGATATATTTAAAGTGCTGAAAATAAAATAGCAAACACAAATAACAAGTTTTTAAAAAGTTAAGAAATTCTCAGGAAAACAAAAGCTAAGGAAGTCAGTATGTAGTAGATCTGTCTTACAAGAAATGCTAAAAGGAGTTCTAGCAGAAATGAAGTGATAATAGACAGTGACTTGAAGCCATATAAATGAGTAAAGAAAACCATAAAGGCAGATAAATATAAAATTAAGTGTTACTGTGCATTTGGTTTGTAACTGTCTATTTTCTATATGATTTAAAGGCAAATACAGAAAATAATAATTATAAATGTATATGTAAAAATGCAGTACATGACAATAACAATATAAAGGAGGAGGGATGGAGATGTATAGGAACTAAATGTTTGTTAACTATTGAAATTTAGTTGGTATTATTAAAACTATGTTTTTATGTTTAAGTTGTTAACTGTATTTCTACAGATAATCACTAAGAAAATAACAAAATATACAGAAAATAAAAGGAGGGGTCAAAATGGCAGGCTACAAAACTTAACCAGGTAATAAATAAGGCAATGATGAAAAAAGTGAGAAACAAAAACACATACAACATGCACAAAGCAAATAACTATAAGGCAAAGTTGTTCCTTATCAATAATTAAGTAAAAAGTAAATTGATTAAATTTTAGTTAAAAGGTTGAGATTTACAGACTATATCAAAAAGTGTCCCTTACAAAGGACATATAAGAAACTCAGTCTAGAAACAAACAAACAAAAAAAGACTTTGAAAGACAACCAATCCTGTTTTAAAAATTGGCAAAGGTCTTGGGATTGACATTTATCCAAAGAAGATGTATCAAGGGTCAATAAGCACATATAAGATGCTTAACATTATTAGTTATTAGGACATGAACATCTAAGCCACAATGAGATGCCATTTTACACATACTAGGATAGCTATAATTTAAAAATAATGATGAAAATTAACAAGTCTTGGTAAGGTTGTGGCACAACTGTTAACTCTCATATATTACTTTTGGGAATGTGAAGTGATACAGCTGTTTAGGAAATCAGTTTGGAAGTTCCTCAAAATGTTTACCAAAGAGTTATGATATAGCCTAGCAATCTGCAGCTTTTCCTTCACAACGAAATTGCATATATCTGCACAAAAACTTGTACACACATTTTATAGCAGTATTTATTACACTAGCCAAAAAGTGGAAACAATCCAAACGTCTTTCAACTGATGAATATGTAAACAAAGTAGATTACAGTTACATAATGACAAATAATTCAGCTCTAAAAATTTAGGTCAAGAAGTACTGCTACATGTTACGGTATATGTGGGCCTTGAAAACATAATGGTAAGTCAAAAAAGCTAGACATGACAAGCCAAATATTGCATTATTTCATGTATGTAAAATATCCAGAATAGGCAAACCCATATAGATCTAAAGTTGATTAGTGATTGTTTAGTGGAGAAAGAGTTATGTGTACTAACTGCTAATATATTTGATCTTTCCTTCTGGGGTGTTGAAAAGGTTCTGGAATTAGACAGTGGTGAGAGCTACAGAACTTTGCGAATATGCTAAGAGTCACAAAATTGAATATTTCTGAAATACATTTTATTATGTACACTAAGCATCACAAAATTAAATATTTCTGAAATACATTTTATTATGTATACTGAAGGTATACCCGCAAGACAGTATGTGAATTACATCTCAGTTTAAAAATACATAAGAAAACAATCTAATAATCACTGATATTCCATACCTTATCATAAAGTCAAGAGAGAGATTGCATCGCCACAGTGGCCCTTAACACTTAATTCTACATCATCAAATGGTGATGGGACCTTGAGCCTTTTGATCTTATATTCAGTGGTAACTAAATAGACATAAGAAGGATTGCATTCTGAAATGTCAAGATGTGAGATACAATTGGTTTTATATCCCTACGGGGCTGATGATGCGTATATCTTTGATCTGAGAACATTAGATGACAGAAGATATACAAGAGGAATATCCTTCTCCCAAAATGCACAAATACCCATTACACTCAGATTGAAATGTATTAGAAGAGTAGATCTTGTCTTTTAAACCTAAAAGCAAATATCTCTCCCTAATGTACTAGAGAAAAATAAGTTTTACAGCTCTCCATTACATATTTTTTTTAAGTTTTACACATATACAAATAATATATTATTCCAGAGATACAATGAATATATACTTAAAACACTGAAATAAATTTATAAGGCAAATAAGGAGTTAATTTTAGGGGAACACTGTGGAAAGCCATGTCCTTATGTGATTTTTTTTTTTAAAGCTCAATTTGAATTTGTTTACACTGCTCAGATTTCCCATGTTAGAATAATCTCTTTTTAAAAACAGCACTTAAGTGTTTTAATTCACCAAATTTAATGTCTGGAAGTTGCCTACTTGCAACTATGTAGATAACAAATTATTTCATCTTATTGTCATTGCTTCATTAATTTTCTGCAGGTTAAATTCATTGTAGTTTATACTTTCAAGTTACATATTATATCAGCAATTTTCAAGCTCTTATTTAATAAAAACAATTTAACCAAAACGATGCAAGCAAAATTAGAGTCCAATGGAAGGAATTTTTTATTGTTAAATACCGTGTACTTCCCACAGGTTATACCACTTATACATTGCTTAATGGTTTCTAAACAATACTAGTTTGTTTTCATATTAATGCAGTTAATGTTTAAATACTATGCCAGAAGACATAAAATAAGACCTTATAATTGCCATGAAACTTGTAGAATCTTCACAGTCTACATCTTATTCTGAATATTAATTGAATTAAATTACAGCACCCCTTTTCTCTGAGCAGTTTTCCTGCTTCTTTGTTTGTTCTGCGGCTATCCCTGTTCTATCCCAGAGCTCTGATTCATTTAGTGTCTTGAGCAGCAATTTAAAGACAAATGGCATTATGTTACCCCACTACTCAAAACCCTGCAATGACTTCCATTTCTATTTATAAATAAAAGCCAAAAATCTTTCCATGGCCTACAAGAATGGACATTATCTGAACCTCCCCTTGATTCTGATTTTATTCCCTTCCCATTGTTCGCAGACATAAAATATAACCTTTGCCTTTCCTTAGTCACATTAAGCTCATTCTCACCTCAATACCAGTGTGTGGTTCTTTCCTCAGCCTAAAAATAATGTTTTGGATAACCACAGTGAATACTGTATTAGTCTGTTCTCATGCTGCTATGAAGAAATACCTGAGACTGGGTAATTTATAAAGAAGTTTTAATTGACTCACAGTTCTGCATGGCTGGGAAAGCCTCAAGAAACTTACAATCATGGCAAAAGTGAAGGAAACACATCCTTTTCACATGGTGACAGGAGAGAGAAGTCTCAAGCAAAGGGGAAAAACCCCTGATAAAACCATCAGGTCTTGTGAGAACTTACTCACTAGCATGAGGATAACCACCGCTATGATTCAATTATCTCCCATGGGGACCCTTCCATAACACATGGGGATTATAGATATTACAATTCAAGATGAGATTTGGGTGGGGACACAGCCAAACCATATCAATCTGCCCCTGTCCCCCTTCCATATCTCATGTCCACACTTTTCAAAACACAAACATGCCCGTCCAACAGTTCCCTAAAGCCTTAACTCATTCCAGCATTAACTCAAAAGTCCAAGTCCAAAGTCTTATCTGAGACAAGGCAAGTCCCTTTCACTTATGAGCCTGTAAAATCAAAAGCAAGTCAGTTACTTCCTGGATACAGTGGTAGTACAGAAATTGGGTAAGTACACTCATTCAAAATGGGAGAAATTGGCCAAAACAAAGGGGCTATAGGCTCTCTGAAAGTTTGAAACCCAATTGGGCAGTCATTAAACTTTAGAGTTCCAAAATGATCTTCTTTAACTCCATGTCTCACATCCAAGGCATGCTTATGTAAGAGGTGGGCTCCTACAGCCTTGTGCAGCTCAACCCTTGTGGCTTTGCAGGGTACAGCCCCCTTCCCAGCTGCTTTCATAGACTGTCATCAAGTGTCTGCAGCTTTTCCTGGTGCACAGTGCAAGCAGTCAGTGGATCTCCCATTATAGGATCTGGAGACTGATGGCCCTCCACTCACAGTTCCAAAAGGTAGTGCCCCAGTGGGGACCCTGTGTGGAGGCTCCAACCCCACATGTTCACTCTGCACTGCCCTAGCAGAGATTCTTCATGAACCTGCAGCAAACATCCAGGTGTTTCCATACATCCTCTGAAATCTAGGCAGGCATTCCCAAACCTCAATTCTTGACTTCTGTGCACCTGCAGGTTCAACACCACATGGAAATTGCTAAGGCTTGGGACTTGCATGCTCTGAAGCTACAGCCCAAGTTGTACTTTGGCCCCTTTTAGCCATGGTTGAGTGGCTAGGACATGGGAATCAAGTCCTTAGGCTGCAGAAGCGCCCTGGGCCAGACCCAGAAAACCAATTTTTCCTCCTAGGCCTCTGGGTCTGTGATGGGTGGTGCTGCCATGAAGGTCTCTGACATGCCCTGGAGACATTTCCCCATTATCTTGGTAATTAACATTAGGACCCTTGCTGATTATGCAAATTTCTGCAGCTGGCTTAAATTTCTCCCCAGAAAATATTTTGTTTTTGTTTTTGCTTTTTTGTTTTCATCATGCTGCAAATTTTCCAAACTCTTATGCTCTGCTTCCTCTTGAACACATTGCTGCTTGGAAATTTCTTCTGCCAGATATCTTAAACCATCTTGCTCATGTTCAAAATTCTGCAGATCTCTAGAGCAGGGTCAAAATGCCTCCAGTCGCTTTACTAAAGCGTAATAAAAGTCATCTTTTCTTCAGTTCCCAATATGTTCCTCATCTCCACTTGAGACCACCTCAGCCTGGACTTGTCCATGTGACTATCAGCATTTTGGTCAAAACCATTCAACAAGTCTCTAGAAAGTTCCTAACTTACCCACATTTTCCTATCTTCTTCTGAGCCCTCCAAATGGATCCAACCTCTGCCTGCTACCCAGTTTCAAAGTTGCTTCCACATTTTGGGGTATCTTTACAGCAGCACCTTACTACTTCCATTACCACTTTATTGTATTCATTTGTTCTCACACTTCTATGAAGAAATACCCAAGACTGGGTAATTTAAAAGAAAAGAGGTTTAATTGACTCACAGTTCTGCATGGCTCCAGAGTCTTCAGGAGACTGAGAATCATGGCGGAAGGGGAAGTAAACACATCCTTCTTCATGTGGCAGGAGAGACAAGTGCCAAGCAAACGGGGAAAAGCCCCTTATGAAACAATTAGCCCTCATGAGAACTCACTGTCATGAGAACAGCATGAGGGTAACCGACTCCATGATTTAATTATCTCACATGAGGTCCCTGCCAGGACACATGGGCATTGTTAGAACTACAATTCAAGATGAGATTTGGGTGGTGGCACAGCCAAACCATGTCAGGTACTATGTTATTTTATCCAGGAATATGCTTAACTATCTTGTTAGCAGAGAGGCTATTCCATTCCTAAGAAATTTTTATACCTCTCAGTTGGAGTTTTTTCTTTTTCTTCTGCTTAGTTTATTTTGCAAAATATTCTCCCCTTACTCATGAGGAGGCTGCAAAGGTGCCAGGTGCAATGTCAACTCAGCTTCATGTCTGGAGTGAAAGCTTGGAGGTGTCTTGACTTTCTTGTATGCTATAATGCTAAGTAGATAATAATGGCACTGTAATATTGACATGAGCTATGGGTAAGTGAGTGGAATGAGTTTATTCACTTAGAAAAAATACTCATTTTCCATTTGTGAAGTTGAGGAGGAATAAAGCCATCCAAACTGTGTGAGCTAAAATGAGGAAAAGGCAGTTGCCCACAAAAATGAATGTAATATTTTATAGGATATAAGTAGACTGAAGATAGGAAGAAATGGAAAACAATAATGTCAAATACTCTGGTAAGTCAATAATGTACAGATACTCTATTAAATAAAATATGTATATATTTAAATAAAGATAATATTATTGCATTCTAAATTGTGACTATATTAGAGACGTGGGAAAGTACAGAAAAGCAAACAACTATCTCATTTAATGTAAAACTCTTGAGATAGTTATTATTATAATTTTTATATACACACATCCATATATAATTGAAAATGAGTCTATTTTGTACAGTAACATAAAATAGCTTTTAAAATGTTATTATATATACCTTAAATCATTTTTCCATATTACATTTCATTTCACTGATGGAACTATAATTTCAGTGATTCTTTTCTCTATTACTAAACATGTAGATTATTTCTAGCTTTTTAATATTTTAAACATTGCCATATTGAAAGTTCCTGCAGATAGTTAGTGATGTCCCATGAACATTTTCTTAGAATAAATTTGTAGAATTGAGATCAGTGGAATATTTTTAAATCACTGATGTATGTTATCCCTCAAGAAATTCTAGGTTGTCACCTTTTCCCAGGTAATTAGATTTTAGTCTCCATTATAGTTGACATAATGATGAATAAAATCCATTTACTAGACTTTGGCATTGCTAGCTTCTTTGTTTGATTGGCAGAGTCTAGGGTGGTGCACATTGTTAAATATTAATGTGTCTAAAATTTTCATATTCCTGAAAAACTAATATTAGCCCCCCATCGAAACTCATAGGAAGGGAAGAAATCTCTGAAGAAAAAAAAGGCCTGTTTTTTCAACCAAACACTACAGCCAAAATCATTGGCAGTTATTTTCTATTGTTGTTTTGTTGTTTTAAAATACACTGAATGTCATTTACTATATTAATAGATTAAAAGCAATCTACAAAAATAAAAAAGATTTCTTATTCTATGAATATACTTCAGATAAAATTAACAAGGGCTATTGATTGTAGAAATAGGAGGTTTTGAACTGAAAACAAAGTAAGGAAGAGATGAAATTTTCTTTCTCTCATTCTCTCTCTCTCCCTACCCTATCTACCTTCTTCCTTCTTCTTTTCTCTCTCCTTTTTTTTTTTTTTTTTCCTTTTTATCCTTTGCTATTGGGTATTTTTACATGATATGGTGTTATTTTTAGAAAATAATTAATTAGCAATTCAACTTTCACTACATGAAAATGGTTATATTCACTTTAGTTTTTTTCTAACAGTAGACAAATGTAATTCTTAATATTTAATACAATAGTCTTCATTTTGATATAAGGTGAAAAAATTTTTTTCCTCCCTACCTCCTCATAGCCAAATAAAGCTTTTCAACAAAATCCATTTTAAAATCTATCTTTACGTGTTATATTTATGCTTATACTTTGATTTTTTCTGGCCTTTCTATATGAATCTGTACTCTTTCTGTCTAATTCTGGGTCAATATTTTATTGATCCTGGCGTTTCTATATGTGTTCATAGTTTTTAAAATCTAAGTCTAGGTTACCTTTACTCATCGATATTTTGGATTAGATTTTGTAGCTGTTTTATGAGGTATAATTGACATACCTCATAAAATGACAATTGCATGTAATTAACACGCACACTTTGATACATTTTGTCAGGTTATATACTTGTGAAACCATGAGCACAATTAAGGTCATAAACATATCCATTATCTCAAAAGTAATTATGAATCTGCCTTCTGTGCCCATAGATTAAATTTTCTATAGCTTTATATAAATGGAACTACACAGTATGTACTCTATTTTGTCTGGCTTCATTCACATACCTTAATATAAATTTTAAGATCCAACCATGTTGTAGTAGGTGTCAATAGTTCTTTATTTTATTGATGAATACTAAATGCTATTCTGTTTCTATGGTATATCAAAATGTGTTTATCCATTAATCTGTTGGGAAACATTTATGTTGGTCCTGGTTTTGGCTATCACAAGCAAAGCATTTTTGCATGTTTTATACATATATATGTGTGTGTGTATATATATATATTCACATCAAAATCATTTTATAGACATAAGCTTTTAATTTCCTTGTTTAAATAAATAATGTGATAGCTGGAATTCACAGCAAGTTTGATTTTTTTTTTTTTTTTGAGACAGACTTTTGCTCTGTTCAGCCAGGCTGGAGTACAGTAGCATGATCTTGGCTCACTGCAAGCTACGCTTCCTGGGCTCTAGCAATTCTCCTGCCTCAGCCTCCCGAGTAGCTGGGATTACAGGTGTGTGACCACACCCAGCTAATTTTTGTATTTTTGGTAGGGATGAGATTTCCTCATATTGGCCAGGCTGGTCTCAAACTCCTGACCTCAGGTAATCCACCGGCCTTGGCCTCCCAGAGTGCTGGGATTACAGGCATGAGTTACCGCGCCCGGCCCAAATTTGATTTTAACGTTTGAAGTCACCGCGAACCAGTTTCCCACAGTTGTCGCATTTTACATTCCACCAGCAGTGTTTGAGAGTTCCAACTCCAACATCTCTTCCATCTCTTCACAAGTCCTTGGTATGGCCAGTCTTTATTTTAAACATTGTAATAGATATTTATTGATATTTCATTGTGGTTTTGATTCACATTTCTCTGATGATTAATGATGGTGAACTTGTTTTTGTGCTCATTTGCCATTTGTATTTATTTTGGTTAATTTGTTTTAAGAAGTGTACTACAGCTTTTACTGTTAGAGAAGTATAATCTTAAGTAACATCTTAAATCTTGACACTAAGTTTGGAAATGTGAGGACAAATCTTTTAGTTTGCTTTATTTCTTAACGAAAATGCTGCTATCTTGTTACTCTCCCTTTTAACACTTATTGCTTAGCCCTCTTTTCTCAACCTTTAATTTTTCTGTTGTGTTTTTGTGTGTCACGTCATGATGTCTATCCAGCTTAACTTAATTTGTTCCTCCACCAGATAAGTAAGTCTGTTACTAAAGAAGAACAGAAATAAACTGTCATCATCCTTTATAAAAAAAAAAGATTATTACATTTGCCTACTTCATCCCTCTTTTTGTGATATGCCTGGAACAGTGATCGTATTAAAACAAGCCCAGCTTTAGTAATATTGAAATTGATTCTAGAAAAGGGAAGGTTTGTCACAGAGAAGAACACTGGCATGAACTCATCTTTTGTTGACAGTAGATGTTCTGGCAGGTGATCATTTCTTTATTACTTTAATGTTCCAAATTTCTAGTCAGCAATCATCTTGAACATGACTTATTTTTAAGATAGAACTGTTCTGGTTGAGTAGAAAAGTAATTTATTGACACCTATTTGTGCTCAGAGAGTATACAAGGCAAGGATAAAATGGAGAAATTATTTTAATGACTTTTATATATTTATTACATGAGCTGTGCTCTACAAGGACAGAGGAAATGTGTCTAATTATCTCTTTGAGTGATGACTATTACTTTACATTTAACAAAACACTTAGATTTTTGATTTAGCTTGCTTTAATTACAAAGTTAGGGATAGAGTTAAATTTTGTACATTTGGTGGAGGAATATTAATTTAGGGGCCAAGTGATCTAGAAGCTAATAAGTAAATACCTTAAGAGTATCCATTAGCATTAGTGTCACTACAACTGATATACAACCCTCCCCCCACTGCTATATTTGACTGGTTTTTTAAAAAAATTTAAAAATTAAAAGTGGGATTCTAAATAACTTGCAATAAATGAGAAGAGGAAATTGCAGCTATGTAAATGAGTGTCTACCAAATTTTATTTGGCTCATGTTAAGATACAGAAGTAGTAAAATGAAAGGAGGGTATATATAGCCCAGAGAATAATCTACCAGTGTTCCCCTAAGGCTTACCAAATGCACAAGTACGTGGTGAGCTCCCCTGCAATCTTGCTTACCTTTTTTGGATTGACCCTGAATCACAATTAGTTTTTCAATATTCCATTTCCTGATTTTATCTTGTATTCCTCTTCAGAATGTCCAC
Organism: Rhinopithecus bieti; assembly: GCF_001698545.2. Classification (NCBI taxonomy): domain Eukaryota; kingdom Metazoa; phylum Chordata; class Mammalia; order Primates; family Cercopithecidae; genus Rhinopithecus; species Rhinopithecus bieti. The sequence continues at coordinate 3,490,886 of NW_016809462.1, forward strand.
TTCCAATTTTAAGACATATGTAAAATGATCAAGAAATGAATTATTTTATGTTAATTACTTTTTGAATCATTTCAATGAATCAAACCCTAAATTTTCTAATGTTATATGTTTGTAAAATTGATTAGAAGAGAAATAGGACAACAACTTGTGTTTATCAAATTGGGAAATTCCAGTGTACACGAGAGGCTTTTATTCTTGTTACTGCTGTGGTAAAATTGTTCTATTGTAAGGTAGCCCGTAATAATAGAGGAAAAAAATTAAGTAAATAAGTATTCTGCTTTAAAACACACACACACACACACACACACACACATACACACACAAACAAACATTATACACTTCCATGCAACTGTCAAATACCGTGAAAAACTGATAGGTTAAATTCAAGATCATTTTACATGGTTAGACATTGATTAGTAACACGTTACCTATGACTTTCTCAAATAATTAGATTCTCCATTTAAATATTTACTAATAATACATTTTAAAAGGCAAAATAACTACTATTAAAACATTTTGTTTTACTCAGCATCATAGTTGCTGCTTTGTCACATCCATAGCGTTCTGTTAATCATTTAAATAATTGAGCTTAGGAAGATTGGTGTGTTAATTTAATTAAAACTTCTCTGCCAATTCTTCTTGTTATTTTGCCACATCTTACTGCCAGTACTTTCATAAGCTCTGGGTGAAAGTTGTTGAGAAAAGACCTTACAATTTGCAATGAATTTCTCTTTCTCCTGAAAACAGAAACCATTATAAAATTTTATTTAGCCTTTTATCTAAGATGGAAATACACTATACCCAGGATTATAGGCCTGTCATTTTGAAATTGCCCAGTGATTTAATGCTGACTTTCCTAGTCTAGCTCCACGGAAACCTGATTACTCTGCCTTGAAGTAGTAAACATGCTGCTTGACATCTAAACACATGCAGAACTGTTGCCAAAGGCACAGCATCTACTAATGATTTTCAGTGGTGTCAGCCAGGACAGTGTCGGTGACAGCCAAGTCAAATGAAAGTAAAAGAGTGCTCATAGTGATCACTGGGAAAACTTGACTGGAGACAATATTTTCAAGCCACAGATTTGCAGGTGAGTCAGTAAATTAAAGGTGATAATATGAATCTAAATAAATGAAGTCTACAGGCAGTAACCCAATCTAGGAATCAAAAGACCCAGATCTAGACCTAGCTCTAAACTGTGAAAGTCTGAAAAAAAGTATATTTGCCTGTCAGAATTTATTTACACAGCTCTTTGATATAACTTTAATTTTTACTTTAGATTCAGGGATATGTGTGCAGACATGTTTCATGAGTATATTGTAGGATGCTGCAGTTTGTGGTATAGTTCCCACCAGCCAGGTAGTGAGCATAGTGCTTAACGGGTACTTTTTCAACCAATATTCCTCTCCTTTTCTCCTCTCTCTAGTATATGCTGCATTATCTGTTGTTCCTGTCTTTTACCTCCATAAGTGGAAACATGAGTTATTTGTTGGTTTTGTTATTGTTGTTGCTGTTCCTGTGTTAGTTCATTTAGGATGCTGTCCTCCAGCTGCATCCATGTTGCTGATAAATGCATGATTCCATTCTTTTTCAGGGCTTTGTAGTATTCCATTGTGTACATGAACTATATTTTCTTTAGCCATTCCATCACTGTTGGGCACCTATACATGATTCTATGTTTTTGCTACTGGAGATAGTGTTGGGATGAACATAGGAGTGTATGTGTTTTTGGGTAGAACATTTTATTTTCCTTTGGGTATATACCCAGTAATGGGATAGCTGCGTCAAATGGTAGCTCTTTTTTAAGTTCTTTGAGAAATCTCCAAACTGCTTTTCACACTGGCTGAGCTAATTTATATTCCCACGAACAGTGTGTAAGTATTCCCTTTTGTCCTCAGTCTTGCTAACCTCTGTTATTTTTTTGACTTTTTAATAGTAGCCATTCTGATTGGTATGAGACGGTATCTCACTGTGGTTTTTATTTACATTTCTCTGAAATTCGTGATAATAAGCATTTTTATGTTCGTTGGCCAGTTGTATATCTGCTTTTGAGAAGTGTCTGTTCATGACCTTTGCCAATTTTTAATGGGATTATTTGTTTTTTTTAACTTGTTGATCTGTTTAAGTTCCGTATAGATTTTGGGCATTAGACTTTTGTTGGATTCATAGTTTGTGAATATTTTCTCCCATTCCTTAGGTTGTGTTTACTCTATTGATAATTGATTAGAGATATGAAATAAGAGAGATAGAGAGAATAGGACCTACCATAAAATGCAAATATAGTTAGATCTCATTTACTGATGGAAGAATGGCCTTAAAGAAATTTAGTATCCTGTATAGGTTAGTAATTTATGGAACATGATTTTAACACCAGACTGTCAGATTTCACACATAGTCCACAAGCTTTTCCTTTTGCACAGCATTATGTTTGCTTCAAACAAATAATGTAGAGGTCAATGGAGGGGGGTGAAGATTTTTTTTTTTTTTTTTTTTTTTTTTTGTGACGGAGTCTCTCTCTGTCGCCTGGGTTGGAGTGCAGTGGCCAGATCTCAGCTCACTGCAAGCTCCATCTCTCGGGTTTACGCCATTCTCCTGCCTCAGCCTCCCGAGTAGCTGGGACTACAGGCGCCCGCCACCTCGCCAGGCTAGATTTTTGTATTTTTTAGTAGAGACGGGGTTTCACCGTGTTAGCCAGGATGGTCTCGATCTCCTGACCTCGTGATCCGCCCGTCTCGGCCTCCCAGAGTGCTGGGATTACAGGCTTGAGCCACCGCGCCCGGCCAAGAATTTTTATAATAAATGAGGAATCATCTAGAATGTGTCACTTCCTTTCTTTTTCAGAAGTATCCTATTTATCTCTGTCTTCTCACTGTTGAGGGCCATTCAGTCTGGCACTCACAGGAGGCTATGGCATTGCTCTTTGCTCCAGAATTTTCTCCTCATCCACACTAGTCAGTATTATTTTACTTGTTTTCCTTTGGTAAATAAAAATAGGTAATAGTGAACATATCAAATAAACAAAGTTTTTGAAAACCTGGGAAAAGAGAGTGAGCCCTATGTTTTGTACAATGTTTTAGATGTTTTGTAATCACTTCCATTTTAAGCTTGTGTGATGAACTAAAGTTTACCATGTATTATTTTTCAATCTTCCAGCGAAGCTCTCTCCAATATGGGGGACTCTGTGACAACTTCATCTATAGAATATGGAGGAGATGGTTCAGTACCATATTCTGAGTCCAGGGTGCTTTAGCTTTCTGTCTTTTACAACAAACATCTTTAGAACCCAGCTACCATGCCATGGACATCCTGAAATACTTGAGGGGCCATGTGGAGGCAATGCATTCCAGAGCTGTGGCTGAGCTGCCAGCCAACAACAGGGTCAACCCTCAGCAATGTATGTGAAATACTATGCATATCCAGTCATGCCAAGCTTCAAATGATTCCAGTCCCAACTTCTTTTCAAGGGCTACCACTGTGAGAGGTTGTAGTTAAGAAGTGCTTAGCTGGGTGTGGTGGCTCATACCTGTAATCCCAGCACTTTGGGGGGTCTAGGCAGGTGGATCATGAGGTCAGGAGTTCAAGACCAGCCTGGCCAAGATGCTGAAACCTTGTCTCTACTAAAACTACAAAAAATTAGCTGGGCATGGTGGCAGGTTCCTGTAATCCCAGCTACTCAGGCGGCTGAGGCAGAGAATTGCTTGAACCCAGGAGGCGGAGGTTGCAGTGAGCCAAGATCTGCCACTGCACTCCAGCCTGGGTATCAGAGAGAGACTCTGCCTCAATAAGAAAAAAAAAAAGTGCTCCGCCATCCTAGTCAACCCACAGAAGCATGATAGAAAGCAGTATTTTTGTTTTTAGCCATTATTTTTTTGTAGTGCAACAAACAACTGGAACAGATTTGTACACACCAGACATCTATCCATCATAGCAAATGCACTATACTTGTGCTAAAATACAATATACCCGGTAATATAGACATAGACCTGGCCCATCTTTGGCATCCATTTAAGTTTTATTATCCAGGATTCTAACCTACTAATATGGTTTGGCTGTGTCTCCACCCAAATCTCATCTTGAATTGTAACTCCCACAATTCCCATGTGTTGTGGGAGGAAATTGGTGGGAGGTGATTGAATTATGGGGTTGGGTCTTTCCTGTGCTGTTCTCATGAAAGTGAATGAGTTTCGTGAGATCTGATGGAATTCCCCTGCACAATCTCTCTCTTTTTGCCTGCTGCCATCAGTGAAAGATGTGACTTGCTCTTCCTTGCCTTTTGCCATGATTGTGAGGCCTCTGTAGCCATGTGGAACTATAAGTTCTTAGACGTCTTTTTTCTTTATAATTTACCCATTTTGGGGTATGTCTTTATAAGCAGTGTGAAAACAGACTAATACACCTACCTTGAATTACAATCATTATCTTTTTTGTGTGTGTGTGACATGGAATTCACTCTGTCTCCCAGGCTGGAGTGTGGTGGTACGGTCTCAGCTCACTGCAACCTCTCCCTCCTGGGTTCAAGCGATTCTTCTTCCTCAGCATCCTGAGTAATTGGGACTACAGGTGCCCGCCACCACATCCAGCTAGTTTTTGTATTTTTAGTAGGGACAGGGTTTCACCATATTGACCATTCTGATCTCAAAATTCTGACCTTGTGATCCACCTGCCTCAGCCTCCCAAAGTGCTGGGATTACAGGCGTGAGCCACCATGCCCAGCCTGTCCTACAATCATTATCTTAATGGGGATTAAATATTTTGGATTTCTCTATCTAGAACTTTCACAAGCAATTCAGACTGAACTAAATCATTTACTCTGCCTACTTCGTCATGTATTTTCATTCCTATATTAACTTCTCAGGTTAATGAAAGGAGAATTTCAGAGTCACGTACTCTCTATAGATCTATCAATCTTTACTTGAACTGTTTTTGGCATCTGATTTCTTTATATTCTCTTAGCAGCATCTTCAGTTAAATACCTTCTTGTATTTTACATATATTAATTAAAGTTTATTTTCCAGACCTTTTCCTGTGCAATTTACCACTTACCAAATCTTCAATACAGTTCCTCAGATTACTTTTCAAAAGAAAAATGTAATAATGCCATTACTACACTCAGTTGATTCATTGAACTTTTTTTTTCTTACCCTGTGACAGATCAGGGAAAGAATGCAGACAGATATCTGGAGGTTCAGAACTTTGGAACTGACTAAGATTCAGAGAGCCAATGCATGTTTTTACATGAGTAAAACCAAACAAAAATTGATACTAATAGGAAATATGTAGTTAGTACTAGTAATGACCACGAAACTGTTCTAAATATCTTACATATATTAACTCATTGAATTCTCACCGTAATTTTATGAGATACATACTACTATTATCCCACTTTATAGGTGAGGGAATTGAACCACGAAGGTTAATTTGAACTTTTTTGCATGTCTCTATTTAAAATATGAATATTTGCTACACATTTGCATTTAATAACATTGTTTTCATAAATGTCATAAAATTTACAGAAGACATGAAGAAAGGGAGAACAACCAGGTTAAGAAATCTAGGTCTGCTTCAGAATCCTCACATAGTATATAAATATTAAATTGCTCCATTAAAGCATAAGAGTGATCTAGTCAGAACTTCAGTGTTGTCACCAGTACTAGGAAAGAAATAATAAACACGTATTTTCCATTGAAGGAGAAATTATATGGGAGCATCTATTGTAAAACAGAAAATAAATAGCATGAAAGCTGTGTCCTAGAATGTAAATTTGTGATATTGGTCAATTTCCATGATCACTAAAAATTTTTTTCATTTTCCAACTGTTAGGTTTGTGTGTTTTTAATGTTTACCATAATTTTTTAAATTTTATTTTATCCTATTTTTAATTTATTTCCACCATGGCCCTCCTCCAACATTATCATTATTTTGTTTTATTTTTTATTCTTTTTTAATGTTTATTTTAAGTTCAGTGGTACAAGTACAGGTTTGTTACATTGGTAAACTTGTGTCATGGGGGATTGTTGTATAAATTTTTTCATCACCCAGGTATTAAGCCTAGTAACCATTAACTGTTTTTGTTGATCTTCTCCCTCCTCCCACCCTCCACCTTCTGAAAGGCCCCAGTGTGGGTTGTTCCCCCGTGTCCATGTGTTCTCATCATTTAGCTCCCACTTATAAGTGATAATATGTGGTATTTGGTTTTCCGTACCTGGGTTAGTTTGCTAAGGATAATGGCCTCCAGCTCCATCCATGTTCCTGCAAAGGGCATGATCTCATTCTTTCCTATGGCTACATAGTATTCCGTGGTGTATGTGTATCACATTTTCTTTTCCAGTCTTTCATTGATGGGAATTTAGGTCAATTCTATGTCTTTGCTATTGTAACTTTACAACAATGAATATATGTGTACATGTATCTTTATAACAGAATAATTTATATTCCTTTGAGTATATGCTCAGTAACAAGATGGCTGTGTAAAATAGTATTTCTGTCTTCAGGTCTTTGAGGAATCTCCATACTGTTTTCCACCATGGCTAAACTAATTTACACTCCCACCAACAGTGTACAAGCATTTTTTTTTCTCCACAAACTCACCAGCATCTATAACTTTTTTGACTTTTTAAAAATAGTCTGAGTGGTGTGAGATACCTCATTGTGGTTATTGATTCGCATTTCTCTAATGATATCTTATGATCAGGGATGTTGAGCTTTATTTCATGTGATTGTTGCCCACATGCATGTCTTCTTTTGAAAAGTGTCTGTATATGTACTCATGGTTATTGTTAAAATGACAGTACTAGCCCAAGTAATTATAGATACAATGTTATTCCCATTGACATTATTCACAGAACTAGAAACAACTATTTTAAAATTTATATGGAACCAAAAAAGAGCCTGAAGAACCAAGGGAATCCAAAGCAAAAAGAACAAAGCTGGAAGTATCATACTACCTGACTTCAAACTATACTACTGGGCTACAAAAATTAAAACAGCATGGTACTGTTACAAGAACAGACACATAGACCAATGGAGCAGAATAGAGAACCCAGAAATAAGACCACACACTTACAACAATCTGCTCTTCAAGAAACCTGACCAAAACAAGCAATAGGAAAAGATTCCCTATTCAATTAATGGTTCTGGGATAACTGACTTGCCAAATGCAGAAGATCAAAACTGAACCCCTTCCTTACACCATATACAAAAATTAAGTCAATATGGATTAAATATTTAAATGTAGAACCCAAAACTATAAAATCCCTGAAAGACAGCCTAGGTCGTACCATTCAGAATATAGGCATGGACAATGATTTCCTGACAAATTGCCAAAAGCAATTTCAACAAGAGCAAAAATTGACAGATATAATGTAATTAAACGTAAGAACCTCACAGCAAAATAAACTATCAACAACCAACAGAGTAAAGAGGTGATCTACAGAATGGGAGAAAATTTTTGGAAAGTCTGCATCCAAAAAGGTAATGTCCAGTATCTATAAGGAACATAAACAAATTTACAAGAAACAACCCCAAAAAACATGGGCAAAGGACATGAACAGTCACTTTTCAAAAGAAGACATATGTTTAATTTCTTAAAGTGTCATATGTTTATCTTGCCATTGTTTGTTATTTTTGTGGTTTCTTCTCTTCCAATTAATTCTTTTGATAACAACAGTAGTCCCACAGAAAGAAGAACTTGGTAGTTATGTACCTTTTCTTTGCCCTGTGTATATCTGTCTGTCTCTCTAAAAAGTTGTTTTCTGAGTTACACTCTTACCAGAAAGCCTGAGCATGTTTTATGTCAATTGGTATTATTTGCATTTATGAATGAATGAATGAAGGATTCATTATCACACTAGGGCCTCCAAAATTTGGAAAATAAAAAAGAATATACGTAAGGCACCACATCCACATTAAATAATATTATTGCTGCTCCTCCATACACACATGCTCTTTATCTTCCCTCCACTACACACACACACACACACACACACAAACACACACACACATGCGTGCGCGCACACACACACACACCCCTCTCTGCCAGGGAATAAACACTTGTGTTCCTATGTTCTGCACACAGAAAGACAGTTTTTACCTCATTGGTCTGCAGTGGCACTTCTTATTCATTCTCAAGGATAATACTTGTTGTTTTGGGTCCAAAGTCTCTTACTGTTTTTCCAGCTGGACTTGAAAATTAGTCTGCCTTTTTGCAACCCTCTGCTGTATATTTCGTCAACATAACCCTTTCCAATTTTTTTCTGAATCATTTTCAAGTCTTTCAACAAGTGACACCAATGGCAGCCTTTTTTATTCTGTTTATTTCTGTTTATTTCTTTTATTCATTTAAATTTTCATTTCAGTGAAACGAGATTTGGGACATGTATATATGTCAGGTTTAATCACAATTTCCATCATCTTCATATCTTCTTCATAATTAGGCATACATTTCATTGGATATAATACCTTAGTCTCTTCATATCATAATACTTGATTTAATTTTTTGCTCTATTTTAAATTTCACATTTTTAAAAATCCTGGTGGTATTTTTTTCTTCTTCGATTGTTTATTTAAACATTGTTTTGATCTTAATAAGTACTCTAAAGTAACAGAAAGCCATTAAAGTTTATTGAATTTTACTGAGTAATACATACATCATCAGTCCCCTCAAAAGGCAGAAAGGACAGAGATTAGGTACTAGTTACTTTCCAGAAATAATCTTATGATCTGACGTTTATTGCCAGGACAGCTGGTATTGACTAGTTCCTTATGTAAGGAATAATTTAGCATTTATGTGGCACTTTACATTTTCAAAGTGCTCTTCAATCATTAATAAAACATTTCCCTCAATGTTCCTGTCAGAGAGGTCAGTATAACTACCAGTAACTAGGACCACTTAATAATAAAATAGTGAAAGAGTTACCATAATCCTTTTTTTTTTTTTTTTTTTTTTTTTGTCATGGTGTTAATTTTCAAGCATGTAAAATTTGGGCATTTCTTAAAATCCATTAGCTACGTCGCATTACTTTCCATGAATTTAGATAAGGGTGAGTTACCATAAATAACATTGTGAAAAGCTTAAGAATTATAACTTTGCTTTCCATTGCAGGCTGCAGTCAATGAAATCTACAAATAAACATATAGCAAATTCTCTTGGGACTCAGGGCTATTCTATTAATGCAGAGATTAGAGAATTCTACAATTTTTAATGTTAGCAATATTTTGCTCAGAATTAAATAATGTAATACAGATTGACTAGAAGCTAAAATCATATTTATGAAAGATTATTGGCTCTCACGTCAGCTTAAGGTAAACATAAAGCAGTATTTTTGCAAATATCTGAGTATAAACAGCAAGCAATATTTCCAAATGTTGGTGAACTAAGACACATCTGGAAAACATTATGGTTTGTGGTAAGTTACCACACAATACAATTACTATACAATTATTGCCAGTTCACAAATGGTTTCTCTGTGTGTGTGTGTGTTTGTGTTTGTGTGTGTGTGTGTATGTATGTGTGTGCGATTAATAGTGTCCTTGTGAAGTTTCCTTTACTCTGGCCTCATAAGAATACATTGGAAGTACACCCTGTTTTCTTCCTCTCTAAAGTTATCTTGACTTATTATTTGTTTTTACTTTTGTTTTAATTTAAAAGGGTGTCAATAATAACATCTACTTCTTATTTCCAAACAGAAATAAAACTATTGAGAAATGTTTTTATTATCCTGTAATACTTTTTTTGAGAAATTTGTCCATTTCATTCTCGATGTCAATTTTCTTATGAAAAGTTTTATATTCTCATCAGCTTATTTTCTAATATGTTTATTTTATAGTTTTTTACTTTTTCATTCATTATATTGGTACTTTGCTACATTGATTTTGTTTGTATCAGTCTTATGAGTGCATTGTCATTATAGAATAGTTTGAATTTCCTAGAATCATATATAAAGAGGGCCATATCTCATATACACTTTTGTGTCTGACTTCTTGCACTCTACATTATGATTCTGAGATCCATTGATGAAATTGTATTTACACATAGATTGTTTTGTTGTTGTTGTTGTTTTGTTTGTTTGGGACAGTGTTCACTCTGTCACCCAGGCTGGAGTGGAATGGCACACTCTCAGCTCATTGCAACCTCTACCTCCTGGGTTCATGCGATTCTCCTGCCTCAGCCTCCTGAGTAGTTGGGATTACAGGCACCCACTACCACGCCAGACTAATTTTTGTATTTTTAGTAGAGACGGGGTATTGCCATGTTACTCAGGCTGGTCTCGAACTCCTGACCTCAGGTGATTGGCCAGCCTCGGCTTCTCAAAGTGCTGGGATTACAGGAGTGAGCCACCGTGCCCAGCCTAGAGTTTTTTTTTTTTTTTTTTTTTTTGAATAGTGTTCCATTGTATGTATATATCTCATTCTGTATGTACATTCACCTGTGGATAGACATTGGAGTTTCTTCCAATTTTGTGATTGTTAATAAAACAATCTAAATAATTTTACAAATAAAACCATGCAAGTCTTTGTGTGAGGCATATGTTTTTATTTCTCTTATGTGAATACATTGAGGTCGGGTGCTTTGGATCACACCTGTAATCCCAGCAGTAGGGGAGGCTGAGGTGGGTGGATCACTTGAGATCAGGAATCGAGACCAGCCTGGGCAACATGGTGAAACGTTATCTCTACTAAAACTACAAAAATTAGCCTGGCATGGTGGCACATGCCTGTAATTCCAGCTCTTTGGGAGGCGGAGGCACCAGAATCTCTTGAACCAGGGAAGCAGAGGTTGCAGCGAGCTGAGATCGAGACACTGCACTTCAGCCTGGGTGACAGCATGAGAGTCAGTCTCGAAACAAACAAACAACACACACACAAAACAAACAAACAAAACTCATAAATATATTGGAGTGGGATAGTTGAAATAACTGGGTCATATAGTTAGTGTTTCTCTCTCAACTGACATTTCAATTCATTTCTTAGGTTTTCAGGTATACTTTATTGTATTATTGCATAGCAGTTGATGTGAGAGAATGACTATATATACTTAACTTTTCATAGTTTATTTGGAATCAATAATCCCACTCACATAAGATCTAGAAATTTTAGATAGTTTCTTCTAATTATTGTCTTTTATCCATGCTTGTTGCATGAATTAAATCTGTATGCAGTGCAACTCCCATAAGACAATACTCATAAATAATCAAAAGGAAACAATGTATTTTATATTTACTCACATATACCATTTCTGGTACTCTTTATGTTTTTCCAATGTCATTTTTCTTCTTCATAAAGAACTTCCTCTAGAATTGTTTGGTCTGCTGGTAACAATTGCTTATAGTTGTGTTTTATTAGAAACTTTTTTCCTTTTGCCTTTATTTTTGAGAAATATTTGGATAATACAGATAAAATTCTGTTTGGATATTTTTTAAAATTTATTTTTAATTGTTTTCTGCCCTCTATTATTTCTGATAAGAAGTCTTTAACCACTGAAAATTTATTTCCCTAATATAACATATTATTTCTGTTTGGCACTTAGAAGTTTTAAAATAAACTGCTGTTTTCAGTTATCTGACTATGACAATGCCATAATCACGTTTAAAATTCTGTTTAGTTTTGATGGATTTCTTAAGACTGCAGATAAATCCAGACTTACTATCTTTCTCATTTCCATTCTATTATTAAGCACATTAAAAATTTTTTACTTCACAGTTTTTACTTTTATGTGTAAACTGTTTAATTTAAAAGAAATACCCATTTACATGTTGGGATTTCCCATACTTTTATGGATTATAAGTATTATTGATTGATTATATTTGCATATCTGTAACAAGTGTTTGTCATGTGTTTCTTGGATTGTATATTATTATTGTGTTTATGTCATTTATATATATATAAACACATATATTTCTATTTTGTATTATATATATGGTAGTTTCCCCACTCAATCATGGTTTTCTTTTCTGCAGTTTCAGTTACTCATCAACAGTGGTCCAAATATATTAAATGAACAATAGATATTTTGACAGAGAGAGAGAGAAAGCGAGAAAGAGACCATATTCTCTCTCACTTTTATTACAGTATATTGCTATAATTGTTTTGTATTATTATTGTTAATTCTGTACTATGCCTAATTTACAAAGTAAGCTTTATCGTAAGTATTTATGTACAGGAAAAAATGTACTATCCACCCTTAGTACCCAGTATCCAGGCTGGTCTCAAACTTCAGATGTCACGATCTGCCCATCTAGGCCTCCCAAAATGCTGGGATTAGAGGCATGAGCCGCCGCGCCCAGCCAGTGCATGTTTTATATAATGGCCAAGTGGGAATTTTTCTTGTGCAAGAAAGAACCTTCATGTAGTGGATCATGGTAGAATCTAGTGAGGTGGTAACTGTGGAGGTCAGTGTCATCAATGGCTTTTGGTAATGCTAGAGAAGTAAGTCAGATCATGATGTCTCTGGCAGACAATTTTTTGTTATTTTTGTAAAAGGCTTGAAATCCATAATAACACAATAGGTTAAAATTAAATTACATTCCAGAAAAAACTTCCATATGTGTATGAGTGTGTAGGAAATGTAATGTGCACTGAAAAAGTACTTAGGTATATGATAGCTGCTATACTCATTTTTTTCTCAATTTATTTTTGCCAGTTGTTTTGGCTTTTGTTGTTTTAACTTTTTTTTTTTATGCTGATACAGGGGATCTAATTAGATTTCTTCACAATTTGGGGAAAATGTGATGAACAATTTTAAAGATTTGTTCTTAGTGGCTTTGTTTTATGACAGCGTGAATTACATTTTAAAAAACTTACATTTGCTTCTTCTTCTCGAAGGTTACAAAAGAGAGGCCAGTTGGCTTTTCCAGCTGTCTGATTCACAGTGATGATAGCTTATATTAGTTTAATAGTATTGGCAACGTGTCACATCATCTACCTCAATTTTAGCAGAAAAAGCTGGCAGGGCTTAGTTTAAATGATAACTACAGGTTTCTGGCATAATGAAAAGCAGATATAACTTTCTTTCTTAAAAATCTACTCAAAATACCCCTTTACTTTCATGTGTTTCATTTTTTTGTTGTTGACCTGTAATAGTTGTATGTATTAATGGGATACAGAGATATATTACGATATATTAATGCAATATTTAAAGATCATATCAGGGTAATTAGAATATCTGTAACTTCAAACATTTATTATTTTGTGTGGGTTGGGAACATATAAAATTTTCTCTTTTAGCTTTTAAACATAAACAATAAGTTATGGTTAACTATATTCAACCTACAATGTTATAGAACATTAGAACTTACTCCTCCTATCTAGCTGTAATTTTGTATTTGCTTACCAACCTCTCTCTATCCTCCCCTCCTCACTACCTTTCTCATCCTCCATAGACATAATTCCACTCTCCACTTTTGTGAAACAAAATCTTTTTTTAGTCTCCATGTAAGAGTGAACATGTGGTATTTATTTTTCTGTGCCTGACTTAGTTTGCTTTATACAGTGTTTCTTGTTTTAATGCAAGAAAAACCAATCTGCCTAGCAGGATCTTCAAACGTCTACATTGAATAGGCTTATTTCAACCTCGAGAAAATCTTCCTCACTGGCCATTTGCTGTGTGTGTGTGTGTGTGTGTGTGTGTGTGTGTGTGTGTATGTGTGTGTGCGTGACAGAGTTTTGCTCTGTCGCCCAGGCTGGAGTGCAGTGGCGCAATCTTGGATCTCTGCAACCTCAGCCTCCAGGGTTGAAGCCATTCTCCTGCCTCAGCCTCCCGAGTAGCTGGAACTACAGAGGCCCACTACTACTCCCAGCTAATTTTTGTAATTATTTATTTTTATGTATGTATTTATTTTAGTAAAGACAGGGTTTCACCATCTTGCCCAGTCTCATCTCGAACTCTTGACCTTGTGATCCACCCGCCTCGGCCTCTCAAAGTGCTGGGATTATAGGCATGAGCCACTGCGCCCGGCCTTCACTAGCCATTTTCTAGCTCCAGTAAAATGCTCCTTATGTATTGATACAACCAATTTTATTTCCTTTTCGGGTCCTTTATTCCTATCATGTTTTTGACTGGAAATTTCTTTCCTCGTATCTCTGCTTACCTGGTTTTGGATGATGTAATGTAAAGGCTAGAACACTGACATGGCATGAGACTATTCTTGTACCTTATGAATTTGACACCTAGAGATAGGATCATTTGTAACATTCCCTCTTCTACTTTGCACTTTTTTTCCCAAATAATCATGGGATGAAAAGAATAATAATAGTGGCTATTAAAGAAAATGTAGAAAATGAGCACTGTCTTTACTGAACTCCATATCTATAATCAAGTAAGAAAATAAATTAGAAATTAAATAAAGAGTAAAATAATGATGTGCATATAATGAAGGAAAAATGAGAAATTGATAAATATACATTTTACTTACAGTGATAACATTTCTCAAAATAAATAAAAACAATATGAAAATATGTTTCTAAAATAATAAACTCTGCAAAGCTTACAGAATGATTTCCACATATGTTGACAGCTCTGGAGTAAAACAAATTCTGTTTCTTCATCTTTATGAACACGGAACTATTATTGCTTCTTTTAAAATCACTACCTGTACTAGATTATTGGACTACATGGCTTAAGAACAGGAACTGCAACTAATCGAAATAAACTGAAAGAATTTCAAAATGTTACAAACTTACAACAAAGATCTTTAGCTGAAACTGAGGCTTTTGGAGGGAGAGGTTTATAACTGGGAGTTCTCCAGATCAATTGTCATGTATATTACAATATTTATTAAAAGATAATTTAAACGTGTTAATGCAATTTACATGTGCAAAATATTCCTAAAATCAACATAATGAGCAATTGTTTAAAAGCTCTCAATAAACTAAGCATTAAATGACCATGCCTCAGTTTGACAACTACCTATGACACATCCACAACCAACATCATACTGAATGGGCAAAAGCTGGAAGCCTTCCCATTAAGAACAGGAACAAGACAAGAATGCCCACTCTCACCACTCCTATTCAATGTAGTACTGGAAGTCCTAGCAGATCAATCAGGAAAGATAAATAAATATGTGGAATTGAAATAGAAAAAATAAGCAGAATTATCTTTCTGAAGAGGATATGATTATATACGTAGTAAACCCTGAAGACTCTGGCAATGGGCTCCTAGAACTGACAACTGCAGTAAAGTTGCAGAATACAAAATCACTGTACAAAAATCAGCAGCATATCTATACACCAATAATGGTCAAGCTGAAAGCCAAATCAAGAATGCAATCTCTCTTTACCAATTTGGATGCCCTTTCTTTCTTTCTCTTGTCTAATTGCTCTGGCTAGGACTTCCAGTACTATGTTGGAGATAACAGGTGAGAGTGGGCATCCTTGTCTTGTTCCAGTTCTCAGAGGAAATGGTTTCAAGTTTTCCCATTCAGTATTATGTTGTCTGTGCATTTGTCATAGATGACTTTTATTACATCGAGGTATGTCTCTTATACAAATTGAGTGCAGTGTTTACTGTTTGGGTGATGGGTGCACCAAAATCTCACAAATCACCACTAAAGAACTAAGAAAACGACACCTGTTCCCCAATAACTTACAGAAATAAAAAAAATAAAAACATTGCAATCCCATTTACAATAACCACACACAAAAATAAAATACCTAGGAATATGTCTAACCAGGGCAGTGAGAAATCTCTACAAGGAATATTCAAAACACTGTTGAAATAAATCATAGATGACACAAACAAATGGAAAAACATTTTATGCTCATGGATTAAAAGAATTAATACTGTTGGCCAGGCGTGGTGGCTCACACCTGTAATCGCAATATTTTGGGAAGCCAAGATGGGTGGATCACGAGGTCAGGAAATCGAGACCATCCTGGCTAACATGGTGAAACCTGTCTCTACTGAAAATACAAAAAAATTAGCCAAGTGTGGTGGGGGATGACTGTCATCCCAGCTACTCAGGAGACTGAGGCAGGAGAATGGCCTGAACTGGGGAGGCAGAGCTTGCAGTGAGCCAAGATCATGCCCCTGCACTCCAGCCTGGGCGACAGAGAGAGACTCCATCTCAAAAAAAAAAAAAAAAAAAAAAAAAAATTGTTAAAATGACCATACTGCCCAAAGAAATCTATAGATTCAATGTGATTTTTATCAAACTACCAACATCATATTTCACAGAATTAGACAAAACTATTATAAAATTCATATAGAAATAAAAAAGTGCCTGAATAATCAAAGCAATTCAAAGCAGAAAGAACAAAGTTGGAGGCATTACACTACCCAACTTCAAAGTACACTACAATGCTACAGTAATCAAAGCAGCATGGTATTGCTACAAAAGTAGACACATAGGCTGATGGAACAGAATAGAGCTTCCAGAAATAAAGTCATATACCTATAACCATATGATCTTTGGACAAAGTCAACAAAAATAAGCAATGAAGAAAAAATTCCCTGTTCTATAAATGGTGCTGTGATACTGACTAGCCATATGCAGAAGAATTAACTGGACCCCTCAATTGTACCATATACAAAAATTAACTTAATATGAATGAAAGCTATAATGGTAAGACCTAAAATTATAAAAATCCTAGAAGATAACATGGGAAGTACCATTGGCCTTGCAAAACATAAATAACCACATTAAAAACGGTCAAAGGACATGAACAGATAATTTGCAAAAAAAAAAGACATACAAGCAGCCAAGAAATATATGAAAAAATGTTCCTCATTCTTAATCATCAGACAAATACAAATCGAAACCACAGGGAGATGCCATCTCATACCAACCAGAATGGCTACTATCATAAAGACCAAAAAATAACAGATGTTTGCAATGCTGCAGAAAAATGGAAATGCTCATACACTGTTGGTGGGAATGTAAATTAGTTCAACCATTGTGAAAAGCATTTTGAAGATTCCCAAAATAAGTGAAAATAGAACTATCATTTGACCCAGCATTGTCATTACTTGGTATGCACCCAAAGGAAAATAAGTGATTCTACCCAAAGAAATATAAATGTGTTCATCACCACACTGTTCACAATAGCAGACATTGAATCCACTGAGGTGCCCATTGGGGATGGTTTGGATAAAGAAAATGTGGTATACATAAATTATGGAATACTGCACATCCATTAAAAAGTAACTAAATTATGTCTTTGCAACAACATGGATGCAGCTGGAGGCCATTATCCTAAGAAAATAAACACAGCAACAGAGAGCCAAAAATAGTGTGTTCTCACTTAGATGTGGGAGCTAAATACTGGGTAGACATGGACATAAAGGTGGGAATAGACACTGAAAACTACAAGGGGAGAAAGGAAAATGGATTAGGATTGACAAACCACCCATTGTGTACTATGCTTACTATCTGTGTGACGGAATCAATGATACTGCAGACCTCAGCATCACACCGCATACTCATGTAACAAACCTGCATATGTAGCACCTGAATCTAAAATACAAGTTAAAATTTAAAAATTTATACAGACAATGCATCTCCTTAGTTTCTGCACCCAGATGAAGATTATTCTCATTATCCAACTTTTGTCTTATTACCTTACCTTTGTTATGCTATTGAGTCAGATGGCTCCTTCAATTCAGGCTCTGTCATTTACAAAATGTGACTTTGGGAAAGTCACTTTTAGCTTAACACATTAACTTCCCATAAATGTAGAAAATTTTATCTCATATGGTTAGAGAAATAAATTAGTATTAGATACATAAATTACTTGTAAATATATACATATATACATATACACGTACTTTTGAATTTATATCACATATGCATTAAATGTGGTATACACGCAAACACATACACAAATATTTTGGACTGATTGACAAAACTATAATACTTATAATTTTTAACCATTCTACTAATGATATCCTATTCTTTCCTTCTATTTTTAGTCAACCTATAATAATATATAATGATTAAACATATTTATGGGATTCAGAGTAATATTTCAGTACTAGAATATTTCAATTTTTCATTGCAGTTTCAATTAGTGTTTCCCTCCTGATTAGTGATGCAGAGTATTTTTTATTATATGTTGGCCACTTATATGTCTTTTTTTGAGAAATGTCTATTCAGATCCTTTGCTGACTTATTAATATTATTTGATTTCTTTGATATTCAGTTATTTGAATTCCTGGTATATTCTAAATATTTGTCCCTTGTCAGATGAATAGTTTACAAATATTTCTTCTCATTTTACAGATTGTCTCTTCACTTTGTCAGTTTTCCCTGTATTAGTCTATTTTCCACTGCTGATAAATACAGACCTTAGATTGGGCAATTTACAAAAACAACAACAACAAAAAAAGAGGTACATTGAACTTACAATTCCATGTGACTGGGGAGACCTCACAATCGTGGGGGATGGTAAAAGGCAAGGAGGAGCAAGTCACATCTTACATGGATGGTGGCAGGGGAAGAGAGAGCTTGTGCAGGTAAACTCCCCCGTATAGAACCATCAGATTTTGTGAGACGTATTCACTGTCATGAGAACAGCATGGGAAAGACCTGCCCCCATGATTCAATTATCTCCCACGAAGTCCATCCCACAACACCTCCCTCCCACAAGATATGGAAATTCTAGATGAAATTTGGATTGGAACACAGCCAAATCATATCATTTCACCCCGGCCCCTCCCAAATCTCATGTCCTCACATTTCAAAACCAATCATGCTTTCGCACCATTCACCCAAAGTCTTAACTCATTTCAGCATTAACTCAAAAGTCTGCAGTCCAAAGTCTCATTTGAGACAAGGCAAATCTCCTCTGACTATGAGCCTGTAAAATGAAAAGCACATTAGTTGCTTCCTAGATACAATGGGGGTACAGGCGTTGGGTAAATACAGCCATTCCAAATGGGAGAAATGGGCCAAAATAAAGGGACCTCAGGCCCCATGCAAGTCAGAAATCTAGTAGGACAGTCAAATCTTAAAGCTTCAAAATGATCTCTTTTGAATCCCATGTCTCACATAAACATCACACTGATGCAAGAGGTGGGTTCCCATGGTCTTGGGCAGCTCCACCCCTGTGGCTTTGCAGGATACAGCCTCCCTCCCAGCTGCTTTTACAGGCTCATGTTGAGTTTCTGTAGCTTTCCCAGGCTCACAGTGCAAGCTGCAGGTGGATCTACCATTCTGGGGTCTGGAGGATGGTGGCCCTCTCCTCACAGCTCCACTAGGCAGTGCCCCAGTAGGGACTCTCTGTGGGGGCTCTGACCCCACATTTCCCTTCTGCACTACACTAACAAATGTTCTCCATGTCTGTCCCATCACTGCAGCAAACTTCTGCCTGGACATCCAGGGGTTTCCATACATCCTCTGAAATCTAGACAGCGGTTGCCAAACCCCAATTCTTGAATTCTGTGCACTGGCAGACTCAACACCACATGGAAGCTGCCAAGGCTTGAAATTTGCAGCCTCTGAAGTCATGACCCAAGCTCTACATTAGCACCTTTCAGTCAGAGCTGGAGTGGCTGGGACGCAGAGCACCAAGTCCCTTGGCTGCACATAACATAGGGACCCTGGGCCCAGTCCACAAAACCACTTTTGCCTCCTAGGCCTCAGGGCCTGTGATTGGAGGGCCTGCCATGTAAACCTCTGACATGCCCGGGAGACATTTTCTCCGCTGTCTTGGAGATTAACATTCAGCTCCTCGTTATTTATGCAAATTTCTGCAGTAGGCTTGAATTTCTCCTCAGGAAATGAGATTTTCTTTCGATTGCATTGTCAGACTGCAAATTTTCCAAACTCTTACGCTCTGCTTCCCTTATGAACCTGAATACCTTTAATAGCATGAAAGTCACCTCTTGAATGCTTTGCTGCTTAGAAACTTCTTCTACCAGATACCCTAAATCATCTCTCTCAAGTTCAAAGTTCCACCAATCTCTATGGCAGGGACAAAATGTCACCAGTCTCTTTGCTGAAACATAACAAGTGTCAACTTTGCTACAGTTCCCAACAAGTTCCTCATCTTCATCTGAAACCTCAGCCTGGATTTCGTTGTCCATATCATTATCAGCCCTTTGCTCAAAGCCATTCAACAAGTCTCTATGGAGTTCCAAACTTCCCCACATTTTCCTGTTTTCTTCTGAGCCCTACAAACTGTTCCAACCTCTCCCTGTTTCCCAGTTTCAAAGTCACTTCCACATTTTCAACTATCTTTCCAGCCACATCCCACTCTACCTATTTTACTCTACCAGTTTAATTTACTGTATTAGTCCATTTTCATGATGCTGATAAAGACATACCCGAAACTGGGTAATTTACAAAAAAAAAAAAAAAAAAATAGAGGTTTATCGGACTTACAGTTCCACATGACTGGGGAAGCCTCACAATCATGGCAGAAGGTGAAAGGCAAGCAGAAGAAAGTCACATCTTACATGGATGGCAGCAGGCAGAGAGAGAGCTTGTGCAGAGGAACTCCCCCTTATATAACCACCAGATCTCAGGAGACTTATTCACTATTACAACAACAACATGGGAAAGACCTGCCTCTATGATTCAATTACCTCCCACCAGGTCCCTCCCACAACATGTGGGAATTCAAGATGGGATGTGGGTGGGCACAGAGCCAAACCATATCATTCCCTTTGCTGAGTAAAAGCTTTTTAATTCAAGGTAGTCTCAATTTTCTATTTTTTATTGCCTGTTATTTTATGTCATTACATCATTATGTATCACTATGATATATTAATTATATATTTATTTTATCTTGTTCTTTTCAGCACATGCATATAAAAGCCATCCTCAGCAGTCCTAAACTATTCCTTTTACTCTCTAAAATAATGCTTGGCAAATAGTTGAAGGTCAGTAAGGGCTTCCAGAATTCATATTTACATATATAATTATATATGAATATGTACTATAGATACATGATATGTCATCAAAATATTAATGGAAAATGTATGTTTTGTTTAAAAATCTATGCATGACTTTCAACTTTTTGACACTAAATTATATTAATTTGTTACGTTTCAACAGGATCTAGTTTCAGACACTAAAAGGGAAAAGACATCAGTTTGAAAAAAAAAAAAAAAAACCCTATTAGAGCAACATGAATTGTGCTAAATTGAAGGAACAACAAAAATCAAACTTATTGTGAAGATTGAGGGGACGAACGGTGAAATCATTGATGCTTTGTACAAAGTTTTTAGGGAAAGTACTTAACAGAAACCAACAGTTTACAAATAGATAACTCATTTTAAGACAGGATGTTGAAGATAAATCCTACAGCAGCAGATAATTTGTATCAATTTTCAAGGAAAATAGTAATATTGTTCATGACCTAATTGAAAAGGAATGGTGATTAACAATGGAAACAATAGCCAGCATTATAGTTATGTCAATTGGTCCAGCTTATACAATTGTGACTGAAAAATTAAAGTTAAACAAACTTGCTATTCAATGGGTGCCCTAACTGTTGTGCCCATTTCAGCTTCAGAAAAAAAGCAGAGCTTTCAACAAAAGTTTTAAACAAGTGAGATTAAAATTCTGAAGCAATTTTCAGAGAAGTGCAATGGGGATGAAACAGTATGCTTCTGAAGAGAAAGCACATCCAAAGCAATGGCTACCAAGAGGTGGAAATGATGCAGTTAAAGTAAATGTGGATTGGTCAAGAGCATAGCTCATGGCAGCAGTTTTTTGGGACACTCAAAGCATTTCATTTGTTGACCTGCTGGAGCTCCAGAGAACACTAATATCTGCTTATGATAAAAGTGTTTTGAGAATGTTAACCAACAATTTAGCAGGAAAACAACCAGGAAAGTTTTACCACAGAGTCTTTTCCACCATGACAATGCTCTTGCTCACTCCTCTCCTCAAACAAGGGCAGTTTTTTTTAGAGTTTTGATGAAAAATAATAAGCGTCCACCTTCCAGTCCTGATTTGCCTCCTTCTGACTTTTTTTTGTTTGTTTCCTAATCTTAAAACAATTATATGAAGACCACCCATTTTCCTTAAGTTAATAGTGTAAAAAAGACTATATTTACATGTTTAAATTTCCAGAACTCTCAGGTCTTTTGGTATGGACTAAAGAGCAGGTATCACCACTTACCAAAGTGTCTTGAACTTGAAGGAACTTATTTGAACAATAACATTTTTTAATTTTAATTCCCTTTTCCACAGACTTTTTAAGGTCCCCTCATGTGTGTGTCTTTCAGTGCTTTTAGAGGAGCAGGAAAATTACATGATTATGCAAATTTTTGAGGCAATAATGATCCCATTTATTGCTATGGGAAATATTTAAAAACGATCTAGTTTTAGACAAGAATGAAAGTTTCACTTTAGATGTAGCTTGTTGAATATTATAAAGGACAAGATTAATATGATATTAGAGATGTAGAGATAAACTAGGCATGAGTGGTGCCACATTATTTAAAGGGAAAATAATTGTGAGGAAGTAAGATATCAACTGTATGTCAAATTGAAGAGAATTCCCATTAAAAGTTCCATTTCAGTTAGCAATATAGCAATTTTAGCAAAATAGTGATGACGTGGTTTGGCTCTGTTTCCTCACCCAAATCTCATCATGAATTATAATCTCCATGTGTTGAGAGAGGTATGTGGTGGGAGGTGACTGGATTACGGGGGCAGTTTCCCTATGCTGTTCTCATGAGAGTGAGTGAATTCTCACGAGATCAGATGGTCTTAAAAGTGTGGCACTTCCCTTTTGCTCAAGCTCTCTCTCTCCTGCCAACTTGGGGAGAAGGTGCCTGCTTCCCCTTCATCTTTCATCATAATTGTAAGTTTCCTGAGGCTTCCTCACCTATGTGGAACTGTGAGTCAATGAAACCTCTTTTTAAAATAAATTATCCAGTTTCAGTTTGAAAATGGAATAATACAAATGATGATGGAGTTTTAAGTGTAGAAGTCAGCTGAAAAAGTGTAAAAGAATAATTGATAGGTTAAGATATAGAAGCTGTTTTTAAAAAACATTTTCTAGAATAGTAACAGAGAGTCAATGACAAAGATCATAGCTGGGCAGGGATTTTAATATTTTGTTTTGTGTTTTATTATTTTATTATTTAGATATATGTTATTTTTAAGTGACACATAATAATTGAATATAGTTATGGAGCTTCCATACATGTATACAGTACATAATGACTACATCAGGGTAATTGACATATATCACCATAAACATTTATAATTTATTTGTGATAAAACATGCAAAACCCCTCATCTAGCTACTTTGAAATATACAGTACACTATTGTTCACCATATTCAACCTATTATAAACATCAAAACTTATTCCATCTAACTGTAATTTTGTCCCAATTGACCAACTAGCCCCTCTACTGCTCTTCAGCCCTGATAACCCCTATTCTACTCTCTACTTCTATAATAACCTTCTATAAGGTCATTTTTTGATATTGCACATATCAGTGAGATCATGATGAATTTGTTCTTCTGTGCTTTGCTTATTTCATATAGTATCCCTATCTTGTCACAAATGACAAGATTTCATTCTTTTTATGGGTGAATAGTATTCAGTCGTGTATACATACTACAATTTTTAAACGTATTCATCCATTCATGGGCACTTTTGCTGATTCTATATTTTAGCTACTGTGAATAGTGTTGAAATAAACATGGAAGTACTGATATCTCCTTGACATACTCATTTCTTTTTTGGGGGGTGTAAACCCTGTAGGGAACTTGCTTGATCATATGGTAGTTCTATTTTTAATTTTTGAGGAACTTCTGTGCTAACTTAATTCCCACCAAGAGTGTGTAAGAGTTCTCCTATCTCCACAATCTTACCACCAATTTTTTATTTTTTGTCTTTTTGATAATATTTATTCTAATTGAGGTGAGCTATATTGTGATTTTGATTTGTATTTTCCTGATGATTAGTGATGCTGAATATATTGCATATTTTTATATACCTGTTGGTCATTTGTATGTTTTCCTTGATAAATGTCTATTAGGTGTTTTGTACATTACTTAATCACATTATTCAATTTTTTAAAAAAAAATTACTATTGAATTGTTTGAATTTCTTATATATTTGGGGTATTCACATTTGGACAGATTCGTAGGTTCAATTATGCAAATTGTCTTGAAATTCTTGATAGTTTCCTTTGCTGTGTAGAAGGTTTTTAGTTATATGTAATTCTATTTGCCTATTTTGGTTTTAGTTGCCTGTTTTGTTGTTGTTGTTGTTGTTTTGTTTTGTTTTGTTTTGAGTTCTTATTCAAAAAATCATTGCCCAGGCAAATGTCATGAGGCATTTCCACTATGTTTTCTTCTGAGTAATTTCGTAGTATGGGATCTTACATTTAATTATTGAATTCATTTTAGTTGACTTTTGTAAACAATGAGAGGGACCTAGTTTTATTGTTCTGCATGTATTGAGTTTCCCAGAACCATTAAATACACTGTCATTTCCCAAGTATGTGTTCTTAATGCCTTTGTCAAAAATCAGAGTTGAATATAAATCTGTAAATTTAGTGCTGGTGCTTCTATTCTGTTCCACTGGTGTATGTGTCTATTTTTATGCCAGTACCATGCTGTTTGGGTTACTATTGTTTTGTAATATATTTTGAAGTAAGATAATGTTATGCTTCTAGACTTGTTCTTTTTTTTTTTTTTTTTTTTTTTTTTTT
>NW_016809462.1:3515794-3528522 GCF_001698545.2 Rhinopithecus bieti
TTTTTTTTAAATAAAAAAATTTTTTTTTTCTTACTTTTTTTTTTTTTTTTTTTTTTTTTTTTTTTTTTTTAAGATTGTTTGTGCCATTCAGGTTCTTCTGTGTTTTCATACATAATTTAGGATTTTTAAAAATTACTTTTCTTATCTTTTGATAAGAATTGCATTGAATCTGTAGATAGCTTTGTGTAGTACAAACATTTTTACAATATTAATTTCCCCAATTTGTGAACATGAAAGATACATTTAATTATTTGTGTCCTCCTCAACTTGACTCCACAGTATTTTATAGTTTTCATTGTAGAGATCTTTCAACTCCTTTGTTTAATTTATTTCTAAATATATTTTTTGTAACTATTGTAAATGAAATAGCTGACATAATTACTTTTTCATATGGTTTGCTAGTGGCATGAAGAAACGCTACTGAATTTTTATGTGAATTGGTATTAGTTACTAAAAGGTTTGATAGAATTCAGCAGTGAAATGACTGGTTCTTGAGCTTTTGTATGATGGGAAATTTTATCTTACTGATTAAATGTGGGGCACTTAATTAAAAAATAACTTTTTGTTATTCATCATAGGTCTGTACAAGTTTTCTTCTTCTGAAGGATTCAATTTTGGTAGATTTTCAGTGTCCAGGAATTAATCCATTTTTTTCTAAAGTGTCATATTTTTTAGCTTATATGTGTTTATAATCGTCTCCTATGATCCTAGTATCAGTTGTAATGTCTCTTTTTTTCATTTCTTGTAGTATTTATTTTGTTTGTTTTGGTTAGTCTGGCTAATGATTTATAGGTTTTATTTATATTTTCAAAAAACCAACTCTTCATTTTTTAATTTTTCTGGATTTTTTAATGTCTATTTCATTTATTTCTATTCTTATCTTCAGTATTTACTTTATTCCACTAATTTTGGGTTTGGTTTTTCTTGTTTTGGTAGTTCCTGCAGCTGCAATATCTTCATAGTTTTTTTATCTCAGTGTTTATTGCTATAAACGACTCTCTTAGAACTGCTTTACCTTTATCCTATATGTTTGGATATGTGTTTCTATTTTCATTTGTCTCAAAAATTTATTAATATTGTTTTTTATTTTTTTATCAACTCATTAGTTGATTAGTTCAAGAACATAATGTTTAATTTCCATTTATTTGTACATTTTAAAGAATTTTCCTGTTATTAATTTTGCTTTTATTCTATCTGTCAGAAATTATATTTGATATAATTTTATTTTAAAATATTTTAAGATTTGTCTTGTGGACTAACACATGATCTGTCCTAGATAATGCCCATGTGAGGTTGAGAAGAATATGCATTCTGCAACTGTTGGTTGGAATGTTCTGTAAATGTTTTTTAGGTCCATTTGGTCTAGAGTGTGGTTTAGCTCTTTTCTGTCTGGATGATCTATCTATTGCTGAAAATGAGATGTCAAAGTCCTATCTCTCCCCTTGGGACTATTAAAATTTGCTTTATATATTTAGGTGTCCTAAAGTTGGGGGCATATGATTATATACACTCATATAATTGTTATAACATCTTGCTGTATTAACCACTTTATTATTATATGTTGGCCTTCTTTATCTCTTTTAGTAGTTGTTAGCTTGAAGTCTATTTTATTTGATATAAGTGTAGCTCTTCCTACTGTTTTTTGGTTTCCATTTGCCTGGAATATTTTTATTTCTGCCCCATCACTCTTAGTCCAGGTGTATCTTTACATGTAAAGTGAGTTTGTCATGGGCATTATACAGTTATGTCTCTTTGTTTGTTTTTTAATCTATTCAATCACTCTATGACTTTCAATTGGAGAATTTAATCACTGACATTCGAAGTATGTATTAATAGATAAGGACTAACTACTGCCATTTTGTTGCTTGTTTTCTAATTGTTTTTGCAGTCCTTTCTTCCTTTGTTCAGGCTTTATTCATGGTTAGTAGTGTATTTGGATTTCTCGCTTTTTATTTTTGGTGTATCTATTATAGGATCCTGCTTTTAGTTACCATGAAGCTTATGAAAACATTCTATAGTTATAACAATTTATTTTAAGCTGATAAATTTACCGTGTTTGCCAAAAAAAATTAAAACAAATAAAGCTGAACACTTTATCTCCCCTCCACATTTTGAATTTTTGAAGTCGCACTTTTTTTTACAGTGCCTGTCTCTTAACAAGTTATCGTAGTTACTACTTTAAACAGTTTTATCTTCCAGTCTTCATATCTAAGATGTATTTCTTTATATACACATATATATATATTTCTATATATGATCACAATATTGGAAATAAAATTATACTAGCAATCTTTCGTTTTAAAGCTCTTTGGCATTTTTATTTGGGCAGACTTCATACTGATTAATTTCCTCAGCTTTTATTTGTCTAAGAAAGTTGTTATCTCTTTCATTTATGAAGGATAGCTTTGCTAGGTACAGTATTCTTGCTAAGCAATGTTAACACTGAATATATTTTTTCCCTTCCTCCTGGATTGCAAAGTGTCTGCTGAGAAGTCTGCTGCCAGGTATATTGGATCTTCCTTAGATGGTATTTCCTTCTTTTCTCTTGCTGCTTTAAAATCCTCTTTGTCTTTGACTTACAAGCTTGATTATTAGGGTCTTAGGGTATTAATATTTGGTGTGAATCTGATTGCTGACTGTTGACCTTTCTGTATCTGGCTGTTTATATTTTTCTCTAGGTTTGGAAACTTCTCTTATTATGTCTTTGAAGAAGACTTTATACTTCTTTGTCTTTCTTGATTCCCTTTTGAAGCCGAATAACCAAAATCTTGCCCTTATGACGTTGTCTCATAGATCTCATATTCTTTCTTCATTTTTTATTGTTTATTTTCTTTTTTATCCCAACTATGTGTTTTAAAATAGCCTTTCTTCAGTCTCGTTGATTCTTTATCTTGTTTGATCAATTTTTTTGTGAATGCTCTCCACTGAACTTTTAATTTTTTTATTGTATTTTTTGTATCTAGGGTTTCTGGTTTTTATTATTTCAATCTCTCTGTCAAAATTTTCTGATAAATTCCTGTATGGTTTTCTTGTGTTTTCTTGAAGCTTGTTGAGCTTCCTCAAAGTAACTATTTTGAATTATTTTTCTGAGAGATCATACATCTTCATCACTTTAAAGTGGGTATCTAATGCATTATTTTGTTCGTTTGATGAGGTCATATTTCCCTGAATATTCTTGATGCTTGTGGATGTGTAACAATTTCTCTGCATTGAGGGATTAGGTATTTATTCCTGGCTTTGTGATCTTGCTTTGTTTGTATTCATCTTTTTCCCAAGGCCTTTCAGAGATTCTAAGCAGAGTGACTATTGTGTTTCCTGAGCCTGCAACCACTGCAACCATTGCAGCACTAGACTAAACATAAACCCAGGTTTTCTGAAAGTCTCTCAAGGGCTCTGAGGTTGATGCAGCCCTCTGGCCTCTATAGACCTGGGGGAGACTCAAAAAGTTTACCTAGGCTAGTTGGGAAAAGTGGCCAGGGATTCCGGTCTGAAAGCTTGTCTTGATGTACCAGATAAACACATCTCACAACAGATTCCCACAAAGGCTGAATAAGTCCTCGACTGCAACAATATGGGCTGGAACTGAGACTGGGTACCCTCAGGATCAGCTGTGGGCTGAAAGTTGGTGAGCATGACACAGAGGCTAAGACTTCCAGACTGTGAGATACACTGTGCCTTTCTCTGGGTTCCTGTGTAAGCAGTTCTGAGCTGAGACTTCAGCTGAGGAAGACTGGAGCCAGGCCACATAGTAACTTTCATGTTTACTGCTGAGACTGATGTCAGCAGACATATGAGCCTATTCACTAAGACACTAGTGGGCACAAGTCTTCCTGGATGGACCCCTTGATAGATGGTTAGGTTTGCAAATTCCAGACCAAGTGGGGTTATAGGTAAGCCCCTTGGGAATGAAGTTGTTTCTGGGCTTGTATCTGGGAGCAGGTTCAGTAGATCAGCAACACAGGTCCTGGTGCACATTCTCAAAAAACTTTCCAAGGTCTTGGGCTCCATCACAGTTTTATAGCCTCCTACATGAATCCCAAGGTTCCCAAAGAGAGACTTTTGTCTGTGAGTGATTGTGGAATTCTTGTTGTTGTGGAGGGCTATAAGCAGGTCACCGTCTGTTACACCATCTTCCTGATGTGACTGTTATAATAATGTTTTCAATAAGAGAGAGCTACATTGCCAGTAAGGTAGATGCTGTTTCACATGGGCCTATTGAGCACCACACATTGAGATGTGCTGTAAGTGTAAAATGCACATCAGATTTTGAAGACTTAGTAAGAAGAAAAAAAAGTAAATAGTTTCCTAAGAAGTGTTCATATACAGTACATGTCAAGATTATATTTTTATATGTTGAGTTAAAATGTACTCTGCAAATTAATATCACATATTCCTTTTTACCTTTAATGTGATTACATATGTGACTTGCCTGTGAAGCTTGTGTTATATTTGTATTGAACAGAGCTTACCTAGAATATATTTGGGTGCTGATGGGAGTAATGAGAGAGAGAGAAAGAGAGAGAAAAGGAAAAGAGTAATAGATTCTCTAAAATTCTGAAGACAAAGAAGAGACGAGATAGTAAAGTTGATATAGTTTAAACTTTGAGAAAAAGTACAGAATGTGGAGAGTCAAGCAGGATTCTTGAATTATTCAGGAAAAGTTTAAAGTTCTGTTATGCTTTCTATATCTAATATATATAGCAGAATTTCAACAAATTGCTAGTTTGAATCATGGCAGCAAGCTATAATAGATACATCATAGGGTTCCTCACGCTCCCCATGCCCTGGCTCTCACACATTTTATAATCACTTCCATTGAGTGGAGATGGGTCTGTAACTTGCTTCTAGCTAAGAGAAGATGACAAAGGTGATGAGGTTTTGCAGATGTAATTAAATATCCCCATCAATTCATTTAAAGTTAATAATGATGTAGATTATTTTGTGATAGACTGACTTAATCGGGAGAACACTTTTAAGAGAGGGATGAGGAACCTCCCTGAGGCGAAATACTGGCCTTTTTGCCTTGATTATAAGCAGTCTAACCACAGAGGTCCACATGCCAAAAAACTGCAGATGACCTCTGGGAAATTTAAGCACCTTTTAAAACCTGAGGGTGGTCCCCAGCAGAGGGACAGTAGAAAGCCCTCAGGCAAATATTCAGGAGGAAATGACTCCTGCCAAAAACCTGAATGATGTTGGAAGTCTCTCCCCAAGTTGAGTCTCTGGATGGGAATGTTGTCTGCTTACAGCCTGACTGCAGCCTTCTGAGACCCTGAGCAGTTATGCCATGTCCAGACTCCTGACCCAGGAGAATTGTGGGATATAATAAATGCAGGTTGTTTTAAACCTCCTAGTCTGTAGTTTTCTGTAATGCAGCAACAGAAAAATAATATGTAGCCATTTCTGCTTTCATAATTTGGGTGTGGCATTCCAGAGTTCTGGATGTCTGAAGAGCTGTGTTACAGTCTAAGATGGAGTTTAAATCTCTTTTAATCTTCTCATTTTTCTGTTGTATATCACTTTGCTCTTCTGCAAAGCATATGCAAAAACTTCAGTGTCAATTAAAACGTAATAGTTATTTCTAACCCCAAAATTATATTATTGTTCAATTATTAAACAGAAATTAATTGTCAATGGTCATTTTCTACCTCTTGAGAAGCCACATTAAAACTTGGCACTTACCACTTTTTTAAAAAATTCAAACCATCTACAGACATTGACAACAGACCTGTAATTATACCAGATAGTGTGCACTAAAAGAACAATAAATATATAATTACTAGGATAAAACTGTCATAAAAATTCTTCATTCAGTTAGAATTTGGCAATTTACCAGTAATGACTTCTAAAGATTTTTTTCGAAAAAAGAATCTACTGACATTTTATATCTTATATATTTAAAGTATTTAAAAATCACTTGAGTTTTCTTTTGAATAAACAATACCCATGAAAATGGAATCCTGATAATAGGCACATGATAAACACATTTGACACAAAATTAACCTGTTTTATACTCTTCTAAAAACCCATATCATGTGATAAGGACAACAGATTCTCAGTCCTAGAAGTCAAGTCTGATTATGAAAATAACAGCTACTTTTCCCCTTCTTATATTTACATCAAACTATAGAAGAGCTTAAATCTTAAGAGCAAAATCAATAGGAGGCTCTTAGAGTAAAACATGCACACACATTATAAAAATAACTGGCAGGTTTTGAAAATGGATGATGATATATAATAAACTAATGAAGGTAAGTATCAATTGGGTGGTGTGGAGGCCTATACTGTATTTACTTTTGTCAAGGTTAATATTTCTATTGATGAGCCAGAAAAATAAGTAAAAGCAGCCCACTAACTATATTTTCACATGAAATTAGATTAAAGGAATATATGAAGGGAAAGGAGAAAAAACATAAATCAAATAGATTATGACAAGATCACAGCAAGCCCCTCTAGTTGTTGACAGTGTAAAACTTCATTCTAAGAGGTCTTCACACAAATCAGAGTGGAGATGAATGCCAATGGGGTCAGCGATGATTTCATTATTTAGAACTGAAATGAGGAAAGGCATGTGAGAAAAAAATATTGGAATGTGTCAAAAAATTGTTCATTATTGCACATAAAAGGTAACAGCACAAAGCTATTCAGGAGGAAATGGAAAACACATCAGTAATTTTTTTAACTTGAAAATTAACTGTGAAATTTGAGACATTTGATTTGCAAAAATTAAATGGCCTAATGTATGAATCTGTATGGATGGAAAAAGGAATCAGGAGGCCTGAATCAATCACAACCTTCTGCCTTATGTAGCATGTTACATATAAACTAGAACTATGACGTTATTTTGATTATGAATGAAAAGCCATTTTGTAAAATGTATAGCACATTTGACATGAAGTAAGCTTCTTCTAGAAATAAGGTTATTCTTGTGCTGTGTTTGTTCCTGTACTTGAAAGTTTTGTACAGTACATTTTTTCTTGAAAAGTGACATTCATAATACACATTTTCTTCTATTTTTCACAGATACTTAGAAAATAAAACTGTATTACAGCTTTGGTCCCCTTCCTTACAATATTACTTCATCCATCTCACTTTGCATTCTTCTCCGAAACAACAGCTTTTTGATTCAGATACACTTCATGTATGAACAGTTGAACAGACAGAGGATGATACGTTCGGTAGCCACCAGGATTGTCCAAGCTCTACAATTTCCCAGCTAGCCTTCTTGGGATAAGTTGCTAATCTTTATTTTGAACTTCAATTTCCACAGTTAGAAAATAAGTCAGTGTTGGGGTGAGACTTGAATAAGAAAATGCTATCTGCAAAAGTGCTTAATGCATATAAATAATATATAAAAATTGATGGCAACTCTTTCATACCAATAGGTAAAAACAAATGAACCAATTCATCAGTGACTGGGCTGACAATTAGTCCTTTCCTACACAATAAAATCCCATTTTTCATAATCTGCTTTTATGTACTTTTTATTGTCTGCGGGAGCAAGTTGATTGTTTCCTCACCTTGTCTCTTGCTCTCCCTACATGCATCTAAAATTTGTAGGAAAACATGAGTCCAAAATGAAATTATTAAACAATCTCTTTAGAACAAAGTTTTTTTTAAGATAGAAATATGTCAATTGAAAGCAGATTAAAATAATAATAACGATTAAAACATAAAATATCCAAAGGCTCAACACATTCTTTCTCTCAGACTTCTTGTAGAATCATACAATCCAAGCATTTTTTTGCAATAAATATTTAAAAACTCTTTTTTCTTGGAATTCAAAATACAGGAACTCTAAAACAAGTTTTGTGAAACTTTTATGAGATAATGAAAATTTCTGATCATAAAACAAAGAAGGTTAAAAGGTGGGGAAAGGGGGTAAATGTTCTAGCTGTCTTCTACACTTTAGGATTTAAGCCATTTTAAGAAGAAGTATAAAAGTTTTGTAAACTGGTTTATAAACAGTGATGAAACCAGTTTAATTCCAATATATTAATGCATTTGAATCCCTGGCAGAGGACTCACGAATCTTATTTATCATGCTCATCCTTCTGCCTTACAGTAGTAGCTTTCAAGTAGAATCTGATGGTTGATTTACTGGCGCATTCACTAAATGGAAACATTGATATATTTGTGACAATCCTAAGCTGGGTTTAAACTTCATTGATTTAGTAGTTATATGATATTGGGCAACTACTTAATATTGTTAAACAGTTGTTGATCCATTTATAAAATAAATATATTAATAGCCATCAGTTCCAGATAAACTGAAAGGCAGTTAGAGATATAGGGTCTGATGTGGGGCACTGAAAAAAAGCTTATCATGGTCACCTCTGTTTAACTACATACGGTAATCAAATAAATCTGTGAAATCTAACCTTCTAAAGTAATGGCTCATTTATTAGGAGGCAGTAGACAAGGAATAAAAGCCACATTTACGAATTTTTGTATCTCTAAATTTTGTCTTTAAAGATACGCTCATACTCTGAATATCTTCCCTTATGAACTATGTGTCTGATAATAGCTTCAATGTTTTGGTCTGCATTATGGTCACTTTGAGGTTACTTATTTCTATTAAGTACTTTTTAAAAGCTAAGTAGTTAAATTGGGTTTCACACCATCACCCAACCACCAGCCCATTCAGCCCAATGCAGAGACCAGTGCTCAGTCCTCTGCCATTGACACTGATCAAAAGGAGAATTCTACTGAATTCATTGGTCTATGTTTCCTTTGGTTATCTCTGTAAGCAAGAAGACTTTGAAAATTTTTATTCATTGACTCCTAAAATGATCATCGTTAAAAATGGAGGCTTAAAACTCATTGGATCAAAGTGTTTTTCTTTTCTTATTAAAGACTCTGGACTCCAGATTCAAATAGAATTTCCAATTATATTATGCCACTTAGAAACTGCAAAATACAGGGAAAGTCACTTAACTTTCTAATGCTTTAGTTTATCATCTATAGATAAACTAAAGGACCAATATTTGAAATTTTCTTTTTTTTTAATGACAAATTGAGTTAAACCCTTAAAAATGTTAGCACAGGGCTTGGCACATAGCAAGTAAAGATACCATAAATGTTAGGTATCATTATTTTCATTATGGATGTAAAAATAGCACACCATACTTTTTATAATCAATAGTTAATGATAAGTATAGGATGATTTTCTTATATCAACATAAAAAATGCATTTTTAATCTATATGGAAAGAGACCACTGCATACAACTTTCACCCACTTATCTTCTCTAGTCTCAGGCTAGAACACAAGAATAAAATAAAATCAAATAAAAAGAAGATAAAAATAATTATCACAAACTATATGTGTGTTAAGAATTACAAAATATTACTGGATGTGAAATATTTAGCTTAGTATTTACAGACTTACAAAATGTTAGTGTATGTGAAATACTTAATATAGTCATGGCACAGTAAATGTTTATTAATTATTACTACTACTAATGTTTTACATTAACATTAATAACTTTACAACATAGATAATATTCTTTTTAAAAATCATTTTAAGTGACTTTGAGGTGATTATTTATTTGCAATGTTTAATATAAATTCCCCAACTTAAAAAAGAAGTAATTAAAACAGCCATACTTTAGAAACTCATATAATAACTAATACATTTTATATAATGTGTCCAGTGCACTAATTTTTTTGTATCATTTCAGTTATTAATAATGAGCAAGAAAATCAAAATAATTTTGTCTACATTGTAATATTCCACATGTCATGTCACAAGAGGATATCTCAAAACTGGAACTCTCAATTCAAAAACATAAAACATTTGTTATAGTGAGTGAACCAAGAAGATAATAGAAGGGAATTATCATGTATAAGAGAAAGTGGCAGTCAGATAGAGACCACAGGGAAAAACTCTCTGACAAGAAATGGTCAGCAACATTCTACCCTTTTGTTTATTTATTTTTTATTATTTTATTTTATTTATTTTTTTGAGATGGAGTCTTGCTCTTGTTGTCCAGGCTGCAGTGCGGTGGTGCAATGTGGGCTCACTGCAAACTCTGCCTCCTAGGTTCAAGTGATTCTTCTGCCTCAACCTCCTGAGTAGCTGGGATTACAGGCACCACCATCATGCCCTGCTAATTTTTGTACTTTTAGTAGAGACAGGGTTTCACCATGTTGGTCTCGAACTCCTGACCTCAGGTGATCCATCCACCTTGGCTTCACAAAGTGCTGGGATTGCAAGTGTGAGCCACCGTTCCTGGCTTTTCTACCCTTTCAAACCACATAATAGTAACAATTCCCAGTTAGGTTTTGGGGAAGACACTGACAAAAAAAGGTAGTTCTATGACTAATCCAGAAAATGGAATTTTATCTGTTGATTTGAGTTCCAAGACACAAAATTCAGCTAAAATAATATATATACTAGGGGAGAAACCCTCTTAATGATCATTGACTTGAGGTCCCATATATGTCCAGAGGTACAAATTCTCAATCATGTGGAAAATACTTCTATTTCTTTAGGTGAAGATTGAGTCTTTCAGTAACTAAGGTAAGGTGTGCAAAAAGAAACTATAATTGGCAAATGGAAATTGACATGCAGATTGAGTCATACACTAGGGGTAATTTTATGTACACTAGGGGTACAAATGAAATGTCTTCAATCCTTCTTTATAGAAGCCTTTTCTACTTTAATTATGTAACACATATTAAATGAGACAACATGCTTCAAAAATTTTAGCTCAGTATTATTCCAACTAAGAAGTCACTAGGCCTGGTGCAGTGGCTTACGTCTGTAATTCCCAGCACTTTGGGAGGCCGAGGCAGGTGGATCATGATGTCAGGAGTTCGAGACCAGCCTGGCCAAGATGGTGAAATCCTGTCTGTACTAAAAATACAAAAATTAGCTGGCCGTGGTGGTGGACACCTGTAATCCCAGCTACTCGGGAGGCTGAGGCAGGAGAATCACTTGAACCAGGGAGGGGGAAGTTGCAGTGAGCCTAGATCATGCCACTGCACTCTAGCCTGGGTGTCGGAGTGCCACTCCGTCTCAAAATAAAATGAAGTAAAATAAAATAAAATAAAATAAAATAAAATAAAATAAAAAGTCACTAAATGTTTGTTGAAAGAATAAGTAAGTCATATTTCAAATGATTGCTCAGTTACCTAGGAGAATAAAAACGTATTACAGTCATCAAAACATTGAGATAGGAAAGATGGAAGATCTATTCATTTGCTATTGCTGCTAATGAACAAAAGGAGTGATGAATATTATTCTATCACTTTTGGTCACATGCAAAAACATTGTTACCTTTGAACCATGGCTCATTTCTGTGAGCCTTTCTAAAGAATCTCTTCTGGTATAACTGGAGGTATGGCTCTAGGGTGTCATTTCAAAAGAGTAAATGAATTGACAAGAGTACCTCCATTGATAATGAATACACAGTTTATGTGTGTCTGACCACCCAGACTTTTCTTCTGTCCATCAAAAGAAAGTTGAGTCTTCACATTTTACAACTGATTGATTTGATAAATCAAAAGCTTGGAGAAAGTGAGAGCAGCTTTGCTCAATCACCATTGGCCCAAGTTTTTTTTGATGATTTTTGAGGAGAAGCACAATTTAACTAAAACTAAACACTAAAGCATTTGTGTATGCTTATCTCAATGACCTGTATAAAACCTAGTAATTTATCATTCATCTATGCACAATATTGAATTCAAAATAAGTTCGTAAAATTTTGATTTTACATACCTATTTCCCAAAGTGAAATAACTTATTAATAATATTTTAAATAATTAGAATTACCTAAACAAGTTTGTAATCAGCAGGCTAGTACATAGTATTTAAAGGACATATAAACAAAGTTACAATGTGCAGAAATACTTTACATAAATTGTTACCGCTCAACAAATTTTGCTTTCTCTGTTGTAATAACTCACCTTAGTTTGTATGTTGCTCACTTAGATACATTACTGTAATTTACCATGTATTCTGAATTCTTGGAAGGATGATAAAAAATAAGGAATGTTATGAGAAGTTCTTTATGAGAGGACCATGGGAGTAGTAGGACTGTGGAATCACAGTGATATTATTAAAGCTTGCTGGAATAGGAACAGCTCCAGTCTCCAAATCCCAGCACGAGCGACACAGAAGACCGGTGATTTCTGCATTTACAACTGAGGTACTGGGGTCATCTCACTGGGGAGTGCCGGACAATTGGTGCTGGTCAGCTGCTGCAGCCCAACCAGCAGGAGCTGAAGCAGGGCGAGACATTGCCTCACCTGGGAAGAGCAAGGGGGAAGGGAATCCCTTTTCTTAGCCAGGGGAACTGAGACACACAACACCTGGAAAATCGGGTAATTCCCACCCCAATACTGCGCTTTAAGCAAACAGGCAGACCAGGAGATTATACCCACACCTGGCCGGGGGGGTCCCACCGCCACGGAGCCTCCCTCATTGCTAGCACAGCAGTCTGCGATCTAACCGAAACGGCAGCAGAGAGGCTGGGGGAGGGGCGTCCGCCATTGCTGAGGCTTAAGTAGGTAAACAAAGCCGCTGGGAAGCTCGAACTGGGTGGAGCTCACAACAGCTCAAGGAAACCTGCCTGTCTCTGTAGACTCCACCTCTGGGGACAGGGCACAGCTAAACAACAAAAGGGGAAGCAGCAGAGGCCTGTGCAGATGTGAACGACTCTGTCTGACAGCTTTGAAGAGAGCAGTGGATCTCCCAACACGGAGGTTGAGATCTGAGAACGGA
>NW_016809462.1:3533173-3534277 GCF_001698545.2 Rhinopithecus bieti
AAGTTGTTTTTGGAGTGTCAAGAGAGTGTAGGTACTATGAAGCTGATATCCACTATTTTTAACGCAGAGGACATTGTAGGGTCATTCCAAAAGCCAACACTGCAACATATAGTACAATTCAAATATTTCTTGCCTCTTTTATGTTGCAATAGTTAAGGCAGTCAAGGTGATCAAAGATTTTTTTTAAAAAAAGAGAGAAGTTTCCAAATAAACGTTTGGATTATAAATGCAAATTACAATTGCTTAATTTTATGCTTGTATAAATTTGCTAAACAAGAAAATAATTTGAACGCATTTGTACATGTTAAAATAAAACTTACAACATCTATAAAAGGAACTTTAAAAGTACCCCTAACTTTTATAATAGCGTAAGAAATTAGAATATATCTCAATGTAATAAAATAAAATAGAATTAAATTATATTTTCCTCATCGCTTGATTTTTAAAAAATAATTGTTTGCCCAATTTTGATTGACACAATGATCCCAACCCACGCATACAATTCCATGTTTTCAATTCTCTCTAAGCGTTTAACTTAGGTTTTAAAGACATGTTAAACCATGCCTTCTGTGTAAAGCCTTGATATGCCCTCACTGTAAAAGACATTTTCTTACGTTTGAACCAAAATTGAGGATTTTAAAGAATAATGAAATGCTTAAAAGTATGACATTACCATATCATCTTGCTAATCAAATTTTACTTCTTAGATTTAATTTTCCGTTGATCTTAACAGGCAAAAGATAACCAGCCTGAACCGATGTGACATGTCATTTTTTTTCCCCCACAATTTACTTTGTGTTGTTTGCAAGTTTGCTTCACTTTTCTAGTTTTTTTTCCCCCCACCAAAATAAACCTTTCTACTGTTATTCTGTCTTATTATGGGAAAGTCTCCATTGCACAGTAACCCAACATATTTCTACTAATCCTGTTTTCTTCTTACACTGCTTTCACCACTGTCAATCAGTTTGTGGATACTTTTTTTTTTTGCTATTTGAAAAGACTCATCTTATAATAAAATCAATTTTTAAGACTTTAAAATAAAATTGTCCAAGGAAGAATATAAGACCATGCCCTTCACAGTTTAAAATGCTTTCTAGGTATGCT
>NW_016809462.1:3535212-3555096 GCF_001698545.2 Rhinopithecus bieti
ACAGGCGCCCGCCACCTCGCCCGGCTAATTTTTTGTATTTTTAGTAGAGACGGGGTTTCGCTGTGTTAGCCAGGATGGTCTCGATCTCCTGACCTCGTGATCCGCCCGTCTCAGCCTCCCAAAGTGCTGGGATTACAGGCTTGAGCCACCGCGCCCGGCCAACAAATACAGTTCTAAAAATTTATTTTTCCTTGTGACTTGCCTCTTAGATGACGTCATCTTTCCTCCTTCCTTTTCTCACTTTTTCTCTGCCAGGGTACCAATACAGAGGCCACATAATTTCTTTTCAGATTCTCCTTTCTCCCATGTATCTGTAAAATCACGTGTAGCAAACTGAAGCTTTTGCTGTCAAATTCATGTGGTTTTCTGAAATTAACTTCTGGACTGTGGTAGCGTGATAAATAGTAGTAAATGTAAACAAATCCGAAAGCAAAGTGAAGCTGTTTTATTTTATAGACTTATCACCATTTGTAATGAATGGAAATATATTTTCTTTTTGTTTAGATATTTTAACTTCTGTAATAGATGCAATAGAATATATTTTGTTTATCATTCACTGTCTTACCTCTTCATGCATATGTGCTAATGCGAATTTATAATTTTCTGTGAAAAAATCCAACATACAAAAAAAACCCTTAAATATAAAAACGGAATTTACATGAGATACACATTACACATTTGTTAGATACTATTACAAGGAAGATTCTGAAACTGAAACTCTGCCAGGTAAAACAATTCGTCTCACAAAGAGAAGTCACACAATTTAACTAAAGTTTTAATGGACTTCTAAGTATTTATATAAAAGGCATTATGACATTATTATATCTACTATTATAATAAGAGTTAACATTTGTTGAATAAGTACCACGTGCCAGGCACTATACTGAGCACATTTACTACCTCATGTTTTCCATTCGAGACATTTCTAGGTGTGTATTTTAATTATATCTAGTGACGAGAAAACAGAAGTTCAAAGGGGTTAAACTTTCTGCACTGCAAAATAGATGGTTTAAAATTCTCAACCTATTTTTTACTCAATCACTTTTGTAATAATTCAAGCATCACGTGATACAATTCTGAAAGCTGAGATAATTTTCAGTACATTTATGGTAGACAACTTTTAAGTTGTAAGTAAATTAAAAAGTAGAAAACAGGTGAAACGTTAAACAAATTTTTTTACAAGTACTTAAATCATATTACTTAAAATTTAAAGGTAAGAACATTTAGACAATTTGACATTATTCTTAATACTTCTGTAAGCCAAAGGAACTGCAGAGAACAAATCTGATTAACTGATGCTTACCACATAAAAGAAGTGGGATTTTAAAAAATTTAAATGACCTGATATTTTGAAAAGGCAATCCAAATAGGTTTCTGTGACTTTTCATAATTAATTGGGCACCATGATCTTTGAAACTATTAGCTGGTACTAACAGTGTCAAGTTACTATACTAACTATTTATCTTAGAAATGCAAATATTAGAAAAGTCATCAAAGCAGATTATTCATTCATTTATTATGTTATAAAGATTAATTGTTTCTTTTTATAGGCATTTTGCCAATAAACTATGATGAGACTTTCAATAAATATTTACTAATTAATTACTATATAGTATATTTTATTCCTTAGTTTTGTTTTGGAAGATCACAGGGCTGGATTTGGTGGCTCATGCCTGTAATCTCACTGTGAGAGGCTGAGGCAGTGTATCATTTGAGAACAGGAGTTGGAGACCAGCCTGGGCAACATGGCAAGACTCCATCTCTACAAAAAATGCAAATATTAGCCAGGAGTGGCAGTGCTCTCCTGTTGTCTCAGCTATTTGGGAGGCTGAGATGGGAGCATTGCTTGAGCTTGGGAGATCAACGTTGCAGTTAGCAGTGATTGCACCACTGCACTCTAGCCTGGGGAATGAAGGGAGGCTCTGTGTAAAGAAAAAAAATCACAGGGATCTTTATTTTTCCAATTTAATGTGTTTAAAGCTTTGTATAGCTACTACATATATATAGCTTAAAAGCTGAAACTGACCCAATAGTCCCATAGACTGTTCTTTTGGATACATGTAGAAATTGACCATTCTTGTCTTAAAGCTTGAAATATATTTGTTTTACCTGAATTTCTTCCTCTGAACAGGACTTTCAGGACTCTCAAAAAAAGTGGCAAATAACTGCAACTTGTATCAAAAAAATGAAGTTCATCAAATCACAGCACCAGATGCAGACCTCTCATTCATCACGATTCCTTCCTTGCCCCTCACTAGTTCTTGTTTTCTTACATATGGTAGCATTTCTTTCCTGCTATATAAACTCTTAGTTTTAGTCAGGGAAATGGACTTGAGACTGAGTTCCCGTCTTCTTCGCTGCAGCTCCAGATTAAAGCCTTCTTTTTTAGCAATACTTCTGGTCTCAGTGATTGGCTTTCTGTGAAGTGAGCAGCAGAACCTAGACAAAATCTCTGATGTTTTAGTAACAAAACAAACACATGTCCTAGAAGGCACACAGGAACTCAATTTCCTTACCTTCCAGGTTCTCATCCACACTTAAGCTCTAACACCCACAGGTGGTTACCATGGGAATATCTATTTTTATTCTACATATTCTTTATGGATATAAAACCAAATAGGTAGCAATTACTATATTCATTTTAACAAAATAGTAGCCCATTAAAAACACGTAGGTTTATTCATAAAAGTACAAAAAAGCACCCTCACTCTTTTAACAGATGCATAGTATTCTATTATGCAGATATGCTATAATTTGTTTAAATTATCCTGTACAAATACACATTTTAATAATTTTATTATAAATCAGAGCTTGTCAACCTTTTTCTTAAAGTGCCACTCAATAAATAATTTAGACTTTCAGCATATGATCCTTGTTGAAACTAGTAAACTTGGCTGTACATAGCCAATATATAACAAAGTAGAAATAGCTGTTTTCCAATAAATCATTGTTTATGAAAATAATGATTAATCTACAGGCTATAGTTTGCTGAAGGCCATTCAGTGCTACAATGCATTTACATTATCTCCAGCAATGGATGAGTACACCACTTTTCCACAGTCATACTAAATGAATCCATTATATTGCCCTTAGATTTTCTTTTGTATTTGCTTAATTGGGGATTCAAAATACCTGCAGAACTTTTTTTTTTTAAATTTCTTTGTTTTGCCTTCCACAACTATTAATTCTGTTTAAACTTAAAATTCTTTATTTTCATATTATTTTATTTGATATTGATTTTTGTTTTGCAATCCAAGTGTTCCTTGTGGTGTTTTAAAAACTATTGTTTCTTTGTTATAGTTTCAACATCATTGTCTTTATTTTGTGTTTTTTTATTTACCTGTTTCATGTGTTCTTTGATCTCAAAGTTTATTTCTAACTGTCAACTTATCAACTTTTTGCTGAATTCTTGTTTTTTGGTTTTGTGATGGTTCACCTTCATGGACATAGTTGCTTGTTTTTTTTTTTTTTTTTTGGAGATGGAATCTCGTTCTGTCATCAGGCTGGACTGCAGTGGCACAATCTTAGCTCACTGCAATCTCCACCTCCTGGGTTCAAACAGTTCTCCTGCCTCAGCCTCCTGAATAACTGGGACTACAGGTGCGCACCACCACGCCCAGCTGATGTTTGTATTTTTAGTAGAGACGGGATTTCACCATGTTGTCCAGGATGGTCTCAGTCTCTTGACCTCATGACCTACCTGCCTTGACCTCCCAAAGCGCTGGTATTACAGGTGTGAGCCACCACACCTGGCCTGTTTAAACTTTTGTATTTATTTCTTTCCTGTTTTTTTTTTTATGGTTTTGGAATTGAAGGTGAAGTAATTGGTAACATATTTTATTTTCTCTGCTGCCTGATAACCTGTTGTAATGGGCTTAATATGGTTTCCCATTTTCCTAATTTCATTGTTCCCTATTATTATCCAAGAGATTTTGGGTGTGTACATAATGAAAGCCCATTTTTAGTACTCACAATAAAATTATTTTGGTGGAGGGCATATTATTCTTTCAGGCTAATTGTTTTTAACCTAAAAGTCCTATTTATTTCCAAAGATTGTCTTTGTCTTTTACATATAGCTTTTTTAGGATATTCTGTACCTATTCCTGCCTACTCTGTGCCTCTAAAGTAAAGCAAGCCCTAGGTGACCTATGCTGCCAGTTTTAACTCTAGTTTCTGTACCTTCTCTTTTGAAAAATTAAAGGGGCCCACATTTTCGGGAAGGGTGTTTTGGTAAAATTTTCTGAGATTTGCCTATGTTGATCCCTCTGAGCACTACTTATCTTTATCTCCTTCCTTACTGCTTCTGCTCTATCTGATAGCTGACCATGGAAGCTATTACATGGTTAATGTATGCATTAAATTAACCTTATATTTTCACTGCTAAATGGGTTTGAACAATTTGCTATTTTCTCTCTCTCTCTTTCTCTCTCTCTCTCTCTCACACACACACACACACACACACACTCTGCAAGGAACAGGTTTAAAAGATCTTTTATAGGGTCTTTTTTGTAAGTT
Organism: Rhinopithecus bieti; assembly: GCF_001698545.2. Classification (NCBI taxonomy): domain Eukaryota; kingdom Metazoa; phylum Chordata; class Mammalia; order Primates; family Cercopithecidae; genus Rhinopithecus; species Rhinopithecus bieti. The sequence goes on from NW_016809462.1 coordinate 3,539,728, forward strand.
ATTGATTTAAAATTCAAAATGAATCTTAACAATATAAACTTTATTTTAATAGCTATTTAAGATGTGTTCATGAATTTTCTTATGTGATACAATACAAATCCTGCATAGTGTTAAAAGATAGAGTTCATTACAAAATATCTACTAGTTCATGTGTTCTTATTTTTTGATGGGATTCCATGTTCTTCTGATAATCTATTAAGTAGTTTTTTTCCAAGGATTGAACAAAATAAGTTACAGCCTAAATGTGAATAAAATTTTTAAAAAAATGTATTATGCAAAGATAATTATATTGATAACAGTAATATGAAAACTATAGTAATATGAAATAAGAAACTTTTTATAAGTAGTATAACCTTGAACACTGGCACTTTGACTTGTAATTATTCTTCTAAGGTGACCCAATTGGATCAAACTTAATTAAGATCTGCACCCTCATAAAATAGAAATTACCTTGATTACTATGCATGGAATGTCAGCAATCATACTCCCACATGTTATTTGTAAGGGAACAATAACCAAGACTTATTTATTCTAAAGCTATAAAGAAGCATAAAGCTGGAAGGCATTGTAAGGTCATCGTGTCTATCTTCTTCTTAATATGACAATTAAAATAACTTAAACCACCAAAGTTCTCTATATAAAAATAAAACATTTAAAGCATGTTTTTTTCTTTTAAGATGTAAAACAATACTATAGAAAAAATGTGAGCAACTAAAAGTATTTTTCTGGGTATGTGTTATACTTGGATTCATTTCCCTATTGTCCTTAAAATGGTGTTTTGATCATCCTCTTTAATTCTTCTACATTTTCAATGTCCCCAAATCCTGCATACACCAGAAGTACTAAAGTCATCATATATTAAAAGTAAATAAATGTTCTCTGAATCAAAACATTTTACTATTTTCCAAGCTTGCTTCTGCCACTAATTTAGGATCAGAATTTTTAACAAATATTTTAAAATCAGTATGGAATATTTAAAATTTTAACTCTAGTCTTACTAGACTATTCACATCATGACTTCAGTCTTAATGAAAAGATATTCTACATCATATTAATGTGTGGTAATTATTAAGATATAAGAGCATTGTTGTCTCTGTATTGGAAATAAATGTAATTTAGGAGACATAAAATTTATTATTTCCCTATCTCATTCTTATATATTATTACTAAATGTTATGCTAAAAAGTGTTATTTTTGGCCAGGCGTGGTGACTCGTGCCTGTAACCCCAGCACTTTGGGAGGTTCAGGAGGGAAGATCACTTGAAATCAAAAGTGTGAGACGAGCTTGGCCAACATGGCAAAATCCCAACTCTATTAAAAAAAGACAATAAGATAATTTGCCAGACCTAGTGGCAGGCACCTGTGGTCCCAGCTATTCAAGGAGGCTGAGGCAGGAGAATCATATGAACCTGGGAGGTGGAGCATGCAGTGAGTTGAGATAATGCCACCACACTCCAGCCTGGGTGACTGAGACTCTGTTTAAAAAAAAAAAAAAAAAGTATTACTTTTTATATAATTGGGAAAATAAAATAGACAGATTATAAATTAATATTTTAAGACAGATTTATCTATTGACCCGAAGTTTTCTTTTCCCATGGTGTCCTTGTCTGGCTTTGGTATTAGAGTATTGTTGCCCTCATAAAATAAGTTTGAAAGTGTGCTTTCCTACTCGATTTTTTTTGAAAGAGTTAAGGTTGGCATTAATTAGTTTTTAAATGTTTGATAGAATTCACTAGTAAAGCCATCCAGGCCTGGGCTTTTCTTTGCTGAAAGATTTTTGATTAATGGTTCAATCTCCATACTAGTTACAGTTTGTTCCAACTTTCTATTTCTTCATGATTTGGTCTTGCTACATTACTTGCTTTTAGGAATATATGTTTCTTCTGGGTCATCCAATTTGTTGATGTATAATTGTTCATAGTAATATCCTATGCTTTTTTTTTTATTTCTGTGGTATTTGTTTTAGCATTTTCTCCTTCATTTCTTTGTCTTCTCTCTCTTTTTAAGGAAGTCTAAATAAAGATTTGTCAATTTGTTATTCTTTCAAGAAACCAATTCATGGTTTTGTTGATTTTTGCCATTAATTTTTTGTTCCTTATTTTATTACATCCACTTTAATCTTTATCAATCATTTTCCCGGAGACGTTAAGTTATGCTATTCATTTGCGGTTTTTATTCTTTTTATAATGCAAACATTTATCATGATATACCTCCCTCTTACAACTGCCTATGCTGTATCCCATAAGCTTGAATATGTTGTATTTTTATTTTTATTTGTATCCGATATTTCTAATTTCTTTTTTTAAATTTAACTTTTATTGTAGTTTCAGGGGGTATGTTTGCAGGTTTATTACATGGGTATATTTTATTGCACTGAGGTTTGAGGTACAAATGACCTTGTCATCCAGGTAGTGAGCATAGTACTCTGATATGGTTTGAATGTTTGTCCCCTCTAAATCTCATGTTGAAATGTGATTCTCAATTTTGGAAGTGAGGTCTGGTGGGAAGTGATTAGATCATGGAGGCAGATCTCTCCTGAATGGGTTAGTACCATTCTCTTGGTGATAAGTGAGTTCTCCTTCAGTTAACTCATGTGAGATCTGGTAGTTTTAAAGTTTCTGGGACCTTTCCCTTCTCTCTCCTGCTCTTGCTGTCAACATGTGACATGTCTCTTCCCTCACTGTCTTCTGCCATGATTGTAAGTTTCCTGAGGCCCTCGCCAGAAGCAAATGCTGGAGCCATGCTTGTGCAGCCTTCAGAAACATGAGCCAATTCAAGATATTTTCTTTATACACTACCTAGCTACAGGTATTCTTTTAGAGTGATGCAAATAGATTGACACATACACACATAAAAAGTGTATGTGTTACAACCCTTGTCCCACTGTCTGCCCTCTTTGGAAGTCCCCAGTGTCTTATTTCCATCCATATGTATTCAGTATTTAGCTCCCACTTATAAGTAAGTACTTGCAGTATTTGGTTTCCTGTTCCTGCAGTAATTAAGATAATGGCCACCGGCTGCATCCATGTTGCTGCAAAGGACATAATTTCATTCTTTGTTATAGCTTCATAGTATTCCATCATGTATATATGTCACATTTTATTTTTGTGTTAATGGACAACATGATTTACTCCAGGTCTTTGCTATCATGAAGAGTACTGCAGTGACAATATGAGTGCAAGTGTCTTTTTGATGGAATTAATTATTTTCCTTTGAGTATATACTCAGTAATGGGATTGCTGAGTCAAATGGTAGCACTGTACTGTTTTAAGTATTTCGAAAAATCTCAAAATTGCTTTTTTTTTCTAGTGCCTGAACTAATTTACATTCCCACCAACAGCATATAAGTGTTCCCTTTTCTCACAAACATCTGCTATTTTTTGTCTTTTTGGTAACAGCCATTATGACTGGTGTGAGCTGGTAGCTCATTGTGACTTTTATTCACATTTCTCCTTCCATTTACTTCTCTTTCATCCATTGTATGTTTAGCAGTATGTTATTGTATTTCCATATTTTTCAATTTTCCCCTTTTCCTTCTGCAATTGATCTTTAGTTTCACTACATTGTAGTCATAAAAATTAATGGATATAATTTTAATCTTCTCAAATTAAGTGACTTGTTTTGTGACATAATATAAGATTTACCCTGATGCATAATGCGTATGCACTTGAGAAGAGTGTGAATTCTCTGTTGTTGGATGGAAAGATCTGTGTGTTTGTTAGTCTCTCTGGTGAGTGCTATTTAAATGCTCTATTTCCTTATTGATTTTCTGTCTAAATGTCCTATCCTTTATTGAAAAGGGAGTATTAAAGTCTTTTACTATTGTTTTATTACTTTTGTCTTTTCTCCTTCAGATCTGCCAATGAATATTCAATATATTCAGATGTCTTGACATTAGGTATAACTATATTTGTAATTGTTATATCTTCCTGGAAAATTGACCCTATTGTTACCATATAATTTCCTTATTTGTTTCTTGAAGCTATTTATTTTTTTCTTTAAGTCTGTTTTGTGCTTTTTTTTTTTTGATTACTATTTGTATGTAATATCTTTTTCCATTGCTTCTCTTTCACCTCACTTCCAACCTTGAGAATCACATTTCAAGAAGAGATTTAGAGATTGCAACATGAGATTCTAAAGTGAGTTTCTGATAGACCTTCAATAGTTGGGTTATGTGTTTTCATCCATTCAGCAACTCTATGTCTTTTAATTGGAAAGTTAGTTTGATTTTTTATATTTAAAGTATTACTGATAGGAAAGAATTTTCTATTGACGTTTAACAATGTTTTCTATTATTATTAACAATGTTTTGTATGTTTCTTCCTCTTTTATTTTCTCCTTTTGTGTTTGCTGATTTCTTGCATGAATATGCTTTTATTCCTTTGTCTTTGGCACGACTTGTATATGTATTTTCTTTGTGATTACCATGGGGCTTACATAAAATATATTATAGTTACAACAGTTACTTTAAATTGATAATAATTTAAATTTCATGCATGTAAAACATATAGATGAATATAGATGCAGACATTTTGAAAATTCTAGCAAACCAAATTCAACAGCACATTAAAATGATACTACAACATGACGAGGTGAAATTTATACCCAGGATAAAAGGATGGTTCACCATATAAAAATTAGATGATGTGGCATACCACATTGACAACATAAAGAGTAAAATTACATGTTCATCTCAATAGATACAGTAAAATTGTTAGAAAAAATGTCATAATGCTTCATGATAAAATCTCCCAACAAACTAAGCATAGAAGGAAAGGATAAAAATGTATCAAAGGCAGTATATTAAAAGCCCACAGCTAATATTATACAAAAGAGAGAAAAACTAAAACCTTTCCTTTAAAATCAGCAACAATGCAAGGACGTGTCCACTCTTCCAGTTTCACTACTTTTATTCAAAATGTTACTAAAAACTTTTATAAGAGTAAATAGGCAAGAAAAAGAAGTAAAAGACATCCTCTTCATGACGAAAGAACTAAAAGTGTTTCTGTCTCTCTATATTTGATTCTCTATATAGCAAGCTTTAAAGACTCTATGAAAACAAAAGGTAGAATAGGTAAACTAAGTAAATCTGCAGAGTACAAAATTGATATATAAAACCTGTGGTGTTTTTCTGCACTAATGATGAACGGTTCAAAACAAGAAATTAAAAAAAAAAAAACACCTAATCTCATTTACAATAGACACAAAGAGAGTAAAATGGGAATAAATTTGACTAAGAAGGTAAAACATTTGACAGGGAAAGTTATAAAATATTTCTTAAAGAAATCAAAGAAGATACAAACAAATGGATACATCTGTGTTCAAAAACCACTATTAAAATCTCAATGGAATTTTTGTATAGAGAATTTTGTATAGAGATAGGAAGAACAATCTTAAAATTAAAATAAACTACAAAAGATGTCCAATAGCTAAAGGAATCTTGAGAAAGACAAGCAAAGCTGGAGGCATTACGTTTGTTGAATTCAAAATATATTACAAAGCACAGTGTGTTAAATCAGTATGGTACTGACATAAAGACAGACATACAGACAAATGGAATAAAACAGAAAATTTAGAAATAAATTCATGAACATATGGGCAACTGATCTTTCACAGAGTTGTCAAGAATAAACAATGGGAAAAGAATTGTCTATTCAACAAATGTTGGCATTACACATGCAAAAGAATGAAATAATACTGTTAGCTTATCCCATGCACAAAAATTAACTCACAATGAACTAGTTACTTAAACGTAATACCTAAAACTATAAAGCTTCTAGAAAAAAAGTCAGGGAAAAGCTCCTTATCTTTGGTTTGGACAATAATTTTATGGATATGACACCATAAGCACAGGCAACAAAAACAAAAATACACCAGTGGGACTATATCAAACTGAAATGTTTATGGACAGTAAAGGAAACAATCAACAAAGTAAAAGAGAAGCCTACAGAATCAAAGAAAATATTTGCAAATCATTTATCGGATAAGAGGTTAATTTCCAAAATACATAAGAAACTTATACAACTCAATAGCAAAAGACAAAAGAAACAACAACAAAAACAAAAACTTGATTAAAACTGGGCAAAGAACCAGAAAAGATGTTTCTCAAAAGAAGAAAGACATGTGGCCAACAGTTATATGAAAAGAGGATCAACCTCACAAATCATCAGAGAAACACTGCGATGAGATATCACCTCATAGCTATCAAGATGACCATTATCAAAACAAAACAAAACAGCAAAAGCATCCACAATACAAGTGTTGGCAGGTATCTGGAGATTTTAGAACTTTTGCACGCTGTTGGTTGGAGTGTGAAATGGTGTAGCCAGTATTTAAACAGTTTTGAGATTCCTCAGACAATTAAAAAGAGAACTCTCGTATGTATTATGCCATTTTAAGCAATCCTTGTTCCAGCAATTCAATTTCTGAGTACTTATCTATCTAAAAAAATGAAATCAGGATGTCAAAATGAACATATAGAATGGGAGAAAAATATTTGCAAACTGTAAGTCTGACAAATGTTAATATCCAGAATATTTAAGGAACTCAAACAGCCCAGTAGCAAAACAAACAAACAAACAAAAAAAAAAAACAAGTAATCCAATTAAAAGTTGGGCAAAAGATCTGCATAGATATTGCTCAAAAGATGACATACAAATGACCAACCGGCATATTTTTATAAAGTTCAGAATGACTAATCATCTGAGAACTGCAAATCAAAATAATATTGAGATATTACCTCATTCCAGTTAGTATGACTATTGTTAATAAAAGCAAAAAAAAAAAAAAAAAAAAATGCTGGCAAGGATGCAGAGAAAGAGGAGCTCTTATGCACTGCTGGTGGGAATGTAAGTTAGTACAGCCATTATGGAAAACAGTATGGAGATTCTTCAAAACACGAAAAATAGAACTACCATATGATCCAGTAATCCCACTACTAGGTATATCTCCAAAAGGAAGGAAACAGTGTGTCAAAATATATATATATATATACATGTGTATATATATATATAATATATATATATCTGCACTCCTGTGTTTATTTCAGCACAATTCACAATAGTCAAGCTATGGAGTACTATTGTTTATCATTAGTTTATGGTTTTTGTAATTTAGCTCCAATTGTAAATTATCTCTTTAAATGTTTCGGTCACGTTTTAAAAAGTGGGTATCTTTAAAATACTGAGTTGAATTATGTATGGGCATATATATTATATATATACTCACTTAGGTAGATCATATACATATATAATTTGTGTATATATTTTATATGACAAAAGCCTTATTCAGACTTCCAAATTTCCAAAACACCACCAAATATGTGACTTGCTTTTTTATTTTCTTAAAAGTGTTTTCAAAGAGCAAAATGTCTTTCTTTCTTTTTTCCCCCCAAAGACTATATTTCCTAATTCATTTTCTTTTTCTATCCTATAAGAAACATTTACCTGTCCAAAGGTGACAAAGTAATTGTTATTGCTTTTTTTCCTATGCTTTTACTGGAGGCTTTGTTATTTTAGTGCTCATATTTCCATCTCTTACACATTTTCAGTTTTTATGTACATCCTGAGGGGTAATTGTCAATTTTTTTTTTTTTTTTTTTTTCTGAGACGGAGTCTCCCTCTGTCGCCCAGGCTGGAGTGCAGAAGCGCGATCGAGGCTCACTGCAAGCTCTACCTCCCGGGTTCACGCCATTCTCCTGCCTCAGTCTCCCCAGTAGCCCACCACCACGCCCGGCTAATTTTTTGTATTTTCAGTAGAGACGGGTTTTCACCGTGTAAGCCAGGATGATCTCCATCTCCTGACCTCGTGATCCGCCTGCCTCGGCTTCCCGAAGTGCTGGGACTACAGGCATGAGTCACTGCGCCCGGCCCAATTGTCAAATTTTAATTATGCAGATATTAAATTGTTTCAGCACCATTTCTTAAAACGACTTTCATATTGACATTGAAATTACTGGATATCATTGTTACAAATCATTCGGCCATATATCTGTTTATGAACTTCCGGACATTATTCTCCTCACTTTATCCATCTTTCTAAACTTTTGCCCAGAATGGCACTATCTTGATTATTGCCACTTTATAGCAAGTCCTCTCAATTTATTTTTTTTTCCAAGTATTTAGCTATTGTTTGCTGTTTAAGTAAATTTTAGAGTCAGTTTGTAAGGTTTACAAGTTTTTATTGGAAGATATAAGCAAACTAATTATAATTATTCTATCAATATGTAATTAGTTATTAAAATGTTATCAAATACAATTAAACAACACAATGATATACTACAATATCTCCTTAGCAATTAGTGTTTATCCCAGGTATGCAAAGATAGTTCAATATAAAATACAATTATCAATGTTATTTTATCACTAACAGATAATAGAACAAATTACATATGTTCATAGAACTGAAAACAATGCATATCAGATAAGTGTTAGATTTTTTACTAATAAAATTAAAGAATTATGCTTTATAGATAGGCACTTTCTTACCTCTGAACTCAAGACAGACAGTATGTAAGTGCATGTAATCATTTTCTTAAAGATAGAAACAAAAGACTTTACTCTTAATGTCTTTCTTAAACACTAGTGTTTTTATAACTCCGACATGACATTAGTTATAAATTCACAAAGTTATAATAAATTTCTTAGGAAAGCAAATTACCAAGAATAATTAAAGCAATATAAATAATATGATTTTTTAAGCTGGAATAGTGAAACAGTGTTATGTTATGTGATGATATCCGAGGAAAGCAATATGTAATGCTAAAACAAGCGTACTCTGTAGATGATATGTGTGATAGTCAACATATTGGGCATTGTAAATCAGTTGGATAAAACAGAGTTTTTAATAAACCATGATAAGATAATTATTTTATTTATATGTACACACACATATATGTATTTGTTATACAACTACATATACAGTATATGTAAATATAGATTTATATTATAACATATACATATATTATCTATGTATATATTTTTGTGTATATATTACAGGCATATAATATATATTTGTGTATGTATGTTTGTATATATACACACAAATAAATACAAATACAAATATACAAATAAAAATATTTTTTTGGTAAACTAAATACCCTTTCCATGTTTTATACACATTATAAAAATTATTGACTATGAACAGAAATACTAGATAGAATGTAGTACGATATTCTATTAAGCGATAGTCATGGTTACTTAACCATAAGGACATGTTCTGAAAACATGTATCATTAGGTGATTTCATTGTTGTGGGAAATTCGCAGAGTGTATTCATATAAACCTAGATGGGGATAGCCAACTACACATCTAGGCAATATAGTGTGGCATGTTGTCCTTTGCTTACAAATCTGTACAGCAGGTTACTGTATTGAATGCTGTTGTTGATTTAACACAATGGTGAAGAGCTGTGCATCTAAACATACAAAAGGTACATTAAAAATACGGTATAAAAGACCAATACATGCTACTCCTGAATAGGACACTTATTGTGAATGGAGCTTGCAGGACTGGAAGTTGCTTTACTTGAGTCAGTGAGTGAATGTGAGGCTTAGGACAATACTGTACAGTACTGAAGACTTTATAAACACTGTACACTTAGACTACTCTAAATTTACAAAAAAAATATTTATTCAATAACACATTAACCTTAGCTTACTGGAAACATTTACTTTATAAAGTTTTAATCTAGTTTTTTTTTTTTTTTACTCTTTTGAAGTAATACTTAGTTTAAAACACAAGTACATTGTATAGCTATACAAAATATTTTCTTCATACCCTTACTCTACATGCTTTTTTCTATTTTTATTTTTATTATTATTTTTTCTTTTAAGCTCTTTTGTTAAAGGCTAAGTCACAAACACATACATTAGCCTAGTTCTAAAAAGAGTGAGAATCAACAATATCACTGTCTGCCACCTCCACATCTGGAAGGTCTTCAGGGGCAATAACACACCCTGTAGGAGTGTTTGGCATCTCAGTAAATGTAACAAGAAAGCGATCACATTCATGAGATTGCATTTTCAACTGAACTATGTACCCCAAAGCTTATACAATAAAGAGCTAACCCCCATTGTGACTGTACTGGAACATAGGGCCTTTAAAGAAGTAGTTGAAATTCAATGAGTCCATAGGGTGGTGTCCTTAGTTGATGGAACTGATGTACTCATAAAAGGAAAAAAGAGATACCTAAAATGCTGGTGCAGAGAGAAAAAACTTTGGGAGGATGCAGGGAGTACAAACCAAGGAAAGAGAATTCAGGAGAAACCAAATCTGCTGACATTTTGATCTTTGCCTTCCACCTTCAGAACTGTGAAAAACACATTTCTGTTTTTTAAGCCACCCAGCCTGTGGTATTTTATTGTGACTGCCCTAGCTGACTAATGCAGGCTTGTCTTACACATTCTGTATTTCTGTCGTTGTCTCCTTTTTATTTGTTTATTTTTATTTTATTAGTTTTTTTTTTTTTTTTTTTTTGATATGGAGTCTCTCACTCCATCACCCAGGCTGGAATGCTGTGGCGTGATCTTGGCTCACTGCAACCTCCGCCTCCATATTCAAGCAATTCTCCTGCCTCATCCTCCCAAGTAGCTGGGATTACAGGCATGCACCACCATGCACAGCTAATTTTTGTGTTTTTAGTAGAGACGGGATTTCACCATGCTGGTCATACTGGCTTGGAACACCTGACCTCAGATAATCTGCCCACCTTGGCCTCCCAAAAGGCTAGGATTACAGGCATGAGTCACCGCGCCTGGCCTTTGACTCCTTTTTCGAATGACTAGAACAAACCTGAATGAGAATGTTTTCAGTAAAGGGATGGAGGAAATGGAGGAGGAGTTGTGGAGTAAATAGGAGGTGAAGCAGTTGGCAGCTGGGGCTGTGAAAAGAGATAATACTTTCAGAAGGTAGATCTGAAATAACAACATATGTGTCGTTTTAGAGTTTATTTTTTGTTGTTGTTGTTGTTACTTGTCTTTAGATCAAAATAAATGGAGCTAATAGAAATGGTAGAGAAGAAAGACCTGACAATGCTGATGGAAAGAAAGATCAGGTAAATGGTAACCAAGTTTGCCGAGATGACAGATGGAATGGGGCCCAGAGCCAGGGGATGGAAAGTGAGGGGTGAAAGGTGAGGGGTGGAAAGGAAAGGAAGGGTTTTTTAGTAGGAAGAAAGAAGGACTCCTCCTCCTAGACAGCAGTCTAATAACTTAAGAAGAAGGAACAATAAGAACATATTCTGGAGGAAATGGAGAGAGGAAATTGGGATAATTCCCATTTATTGGGCCTTTTCATGATACATCAGGCGACATTAACTTTTAAGAAAAAAGTGACTATATGTGTAAAGAAAAGTAAACCTTTCAAGAACGAATTTTACTTTATGTAAATTATATCTCAATAATTCTGACTTTAAAAGAAGAAGAAAATAAAACACATTCATTTTTTTCTTTTGCACTTCATTGTGTAATAATATAATCATAATAAATATCTAGCCTAGGGAAAGTAATGCAAAAAGTTAAAAATATTTATACAAAGTTAAAAAACACCATGATTTAGATGATGATGACAAACTTTTCACCATGTTTATCAATAATTGATGTGTTTCTATCACAGCGCATGATGTTTAGTTTATCAAAAACTGAAAAGACTGGTACAGTGTTTCCACTATCAAAATTATAAATGGAATTAAAAGTTAATAATTAATAGATTTATCAAATAATAAAATTGGTAATCAAATAACAGTAGCTTTAGTACATACTTATTAAATTTAGGATATGTCTGTTAAAAAGAACTCTCCATTATGTATGCTACTTTTCACAATCATTTGTAAATTATTTCTTAGCTATGCTTAACAATCTTTAAAATATTATGTTTTCAGACTCAGGACAGATAAGTGATTTTTTAAACTTTAATTCATATATTTCAACATTATGTCTATGACTTACAGATAAAATAATCAAAACTTCAAATTTCAGAGTCTGATAATAATGAGTCAGAAAATAATCATCTTCGTCTGGTAAAAAGTACATTTCTTGTAATACATAGAAAACTAAATAATATGTACTTTAATAAGACTATCAATTACAGTTTTATAAAATTTTCCTGGTTATAAAGAAGCCACTATTAATTTTTTATTAACCCCAAGAAACACTTAGCAAGTTGTGCTAAGGGATTAAGGAATGTTTTGGATAGTAATAATTTTTTTAATGAGCACATTAAAAGTAGTGTGAGCTACAGTATCTATAGAAATGTATTGAACTACTATTTTGAAGATTTTTAAAGTCTCTAGAATTCATTCATTTAAAAAATTATCTCTAAGTACTATTACGTAATGAAATCTTCTGTTAAACTCTTTGTATCGAGGAGTTTTAGAGGTTAATGTTACTTTTACGTAACACTTAGAATATATCACTGTGTCAGGTAGCAGCATAATCTACTTGATACCACTCAGGAACAACAGAATAGATTTGCATTTTAATATTTAAATTGGCAACATATGAACAATTGACTGCTGTAAATATTTTATACAAAAATGAACATTTATGAATGTTTTAGTAATTTAAATATTACCTTCCATCTTCCATCTGATATATTCTACTATATTTCCTACCATATGTATTCAAAATTATCTGAATCTATTGTCCATGGATCCAAGTTCATTCTTTATATTGTACATTCTGTTATTCATAACATTTGTGGAGTTTTTATTCCAATTTTTTTCTTTATTATATGAAACCTCTAATTGCTTCTTTCCCAAGCAAATATCTCATCATCTACTTAATTTTGCTTCCATTGTGGTTGTTTATGATACAATATGGATGATGGTACTTTGCACATTTCAAAAATTGCATTTTTTCCTAAAAGGTTTTTACAGTATTGTGTCTATATTTTATAATTAAGGTATTCTGATTTTAAAATATATTTTTTGGTATGTCAAATATATATTTTCTTATTTATAGTTCAAAGCTTGCTTGATCAATATTGGTACTTACACTGCTTTTCTTACTTAACTATGGAATTTCTCTCCCTAGGTATAGATAAAATTCTGATAAGAAAAAAAAAATATGTCTTTGCCCCATGGTTCAACAGAGAAAACAGGGAATAGTGAGGACCCACATTTGAACAGGTTTTCTACACAATATTTCTTTTATTAAAGAGGTGAAACAACTCTTTAATCCTGCTGTTATTTTATTATATCAGAGGGGCTTTGTTGCTGTTTAATCTATTATTTTAGAACAAAAACCTACGTGCTTGTTCCATCTCCCAATTCTCCCACTTATAGTTTGCAAATGAAAAAATGTTATTGAGTATTTTTGATGGCCTTGTTTTCTCTTCAGTGTTGAGTGGTAGAGTTCTTCGGTCTTTGGACTTGACTATCCCTTAATTTGTTATAGAACTTATAGAAATGGAATACTCCTAAAAGCAACTACAAACGGTTATTATTTGTAAATCTAGAACTGTTGTGGATTTTATAATTTAAATTTACTGTGCCATTTGAAATGAATTCTAATGTGGAGAAATAAATTCTTGTGTATAATAAAATTTATTGAGACAAAACTCATGGGTTTCTTTAACAAGAGCACTCCACCTTATTTTTTCCATTTTCCAACATCATATCAATAAAATTGAAATTACTAATTTGCCAAGAAAAAAGTGAAATACTCTTCTTGTTTTTTATGTATCGGAAAAAAAATTCTTATTTCCACTCAGGTTAAGAATAAGAGAAAGTTGATCAAGAATTAGTAAAATTCTACTCAGAAATAGAGATATTAGCTAAAGCAATTAGATAAGAAAAAGCAGTTTTAGTCTGAATAACTGAAAATTAAATACAATCATATTTATTAGCAGATTGCATAATTATATATTTTGTTAAATCCAAAATTCAATACAAAAGCTATTCAAAAGGGACACAATATAATAAAACAATATGATTTAAAATTATCAAACTATTCAACAACTTTTATATAATAAAACAAATGAAAGAGCAATTTTATGAGAGTGAAGACTCAAGTTACAATAACAACTCAAAAGAAAAAAAATTATAGTAAAACATCAAGTAAAAAGCACATACTGTTAAATTACTATGAAAGTATAAAATATTATGGTTTACCAGCATCAACACAATGAAAAACATACCTTCTTTTTACATTCAAAGGCCAGATTTTACCTTTAGATCTGTCAATGACATCCAATAATGCATATGTGCTTACGTTTTATGGAAAAAAGTAAAATTGACCTAATAATGTAACTGAAATTTTCTTAAAGGCTAAATAAGAATAAAATCTTCCTCAATGAAATGGAATTGTTTTATTTTATAATAAATCAATAAATATTATATTAGATACAGTATTTAAAATGTCTAGAATCTACTTATATTTTCTTTATATGCAAAGGGAATTTCATTTTCTGAAATAAAAGAAAAACCATATGATACATCATATAGCCCTCAGATTTGGGGGCTGGTTAATTTTAATCACAGTATGTCTAATAATAAAACAATGTATAGCATGTTTAGCAGTCTTGAAAACATATTTTAGAAAATATTAGAAATAGGTAAGATAAATGGGTTATTGCTAAGTCTGAAAACTTTTCTAAGTTGGGATTTCTAACCTGAGTCCATTTGTTTCCTCTAGGAGGTCCAAAATTTTTATCACGAAGAGGCAATTACTTTGTAATTTTAAAATAATTAGGTATTCTAACATAACTAAAGGTCATTTGAAAACTAGAACAAGTAAAATGCTATTTAGAATACAAAACAGAAAAATAATTAGGTGTTCAAAAAAGTATAAAAAGTAATGAAAACACTGTCCTAAATTAGAGAAGTGTATATTACTCAAAAAATATTTTGAACCAATTCTTCTAAATGACATGGTGCTTAGTACAACTTAAATTTGGATAGAATTGTCAAAGAGTAATTATATGGGCATATCCATAAAGTCACGTGATAATTAAAGGAGGCTTCACAAGACAGTCAAAGCATAGCCAGTCTGCTTAAAGACGGCTCGGGAGACTCATATAGGACTATCTGAATGTTTCCAGTGTTTTATAAAATATCTTTTAATGAAGTGCATAAAGCGTGTTATTGTCATGCAACTCATCTAGTGCTAATTGCCTATTTTTCCTTTTATAATGTATCAGTGATGTTGATACCGCTTTCCAGAAGATACTGAGGAAAGATCATTTGTCACAGCACAACTTTATGTAAAAGGACTATGAGGGCTGTGATTTATTAGTATTTATCCTAAATGATAAATTTTAAATATTTCCAGACATTAAATTTGCATAATTGTATAATAAATCAACAATTTGTTTTACAGATTTCACAGAATTGGCTGAAACTCTATTAGCATTTGCTCCCCTCCCCAAAATA
>NW_016809462.1:3557230-3570211 GCF_001698545.2 Rhinopithecus bieti
TTCCAATTCTGTGAAGAAAGTTATTGGTAGCTTGATGGGGATGGCATTGAATCTATAAATTACCCTGGGCAGTATGGCCATTTTCACAATATTGATTCTTCCTATCCATGAGCATGGAATGTTTTTTCCATTTGTTTGTGGCCTCTTTTATTTCATTGAGCAGTGGTTTGTAGTTCTCCTTGAAGAGGTCCTTCACATCCCTTGTAAGTTGGATTCCAGGGTATTTTATTCTGTTTGAATCAATTGTGAATGGGAGTTCACTCATGATTTGACTCTATTTGTCTGTTACCGGTGTGTAGGAATACTTGTGACTTTTACACACTGATTATGTATCCTGAGACTTTGCTGAAGTTGCTTATCAACTTGAGGAGATTTTGGGCTGAGATGATGGGGTTTTCTAAATATATAATCATGCCATCTGAAAACAGGGACAATTTGACTTCCTCTTTTCCTAATTGAATATGCTTTCTTTCACTTGTCTGATTGCCTTGGCCAGATCTTCCAACACTATGTTGAATAGGAGTGGTGAGAGAGGGCATACCTATCTTGTGCCAGTTTTCAAAGGCAATGCTTCCAGTTTTTGCCAAGTTGGTATGATATTGGCTGTGGCTTTGTCATAAATAGCTCGTATTATTTTGAGATAGGTCCCATCAATACCTAGTTTATTGAGAATTTTTAGCACGAAGCACTGTTGAATTTTGTTGAAGTCCTTTTCTGCATCTATTGAGAAAATCATGTGGTTTATGTCTTTGATTCTGTTTACATACTGGATTACATTTATTGATTTACGTATGTTGAACCAGCCTTGAAACTCAGGGATGAAGCGTACTTGATTGTGGTGGATAAGCTTTTTGATGTGCTGCTGGATATGGTTTGCTAGTATTTTATTGAGGATTTTTGCATTGATGTTCATCAGGAAAATTTGTCTAAAATTCTCTTTTTTGTTGTTGTGTCTCTGCCAGGCTTTGGTATCAGGATGATTCTGGCCTCATAAAATGAGTTAGGGAGGATTCCCTCTTTTTCTATTGAATGGAATAGTTTCAGAAGGAGTGGTATCAGTTCCTCTTTGTACCACTGGTAGAATTCGGCTGTGAATCCGTCTGGTCCTGGACTTTTTTTAGTTTGTTGGGTCTTAATTATTGCCTCAATTCCAGAGCCTGTTATTGGTGCATTCAGAGATTCAACTTCTTCCTGGTTTAGTCTTGGGAGAGTGTTTATGTCCAAGAATTTATCCATTTCTTCTAGATTTTCTAGTTTATTTGCATAGAGGTGTTTATCGTATTCTCTAATGGTAGTTTGTATCTCTGTGGGATCAGTGGTGATATCCCCTTTATCATTTTTTATTGCATCTATTTGATTCTTCTTTCTTTTCTTCTTTATTAGTCTTGATAGCAGTCTATCAATTTTGTTGATCATTTCCAAAAACCAACTCCCAGATTCATTGATTTTTTGGAGGGTTTTNTGTTAAATTACTATGAAAGTATAAAATATTATGGTTTACCAGCATCAACACAATGAAAAACATACCTTCTTTTTACATTCAAAGGCCAGATTTTACCTTTAGATCTGTCAATGACATCCAATAATGCATATGTGCTTACGTTTTATGGAAAAAAGTAAAATTGACCTAATAATGTAACTGAAATTTTCTTAAAGGCTAAATAAGAATAAAATCTTCCTCAATGAAATGGAATTGTTTTATTTTATAATAAATCAATAAATATTATATTAGATACAGTATTTAAAATGTCTAGAATCTACTTATATTTTCTTTATATGCAAAGGGAATTTCATTTTCTGAAATAAAAGAAAACCATATGATACATCATATAGCCCTCAGATTTGGGGCTGGTTAATTTTAATCACAGTATGTCTAATAATAAAACAATGTATAGCATGTTTAGCAGTCTTGAAAACATATTTTAGAAAATATTAGAAATAGGTAAGATAAATGGGTTATTGCTAAGTCTGAAAACTTTTCTAAGTTGGGATTTCTAACCTGAGTCCATTTGTTTCCTCTAGGAGGTCCAAAATTTTATCACGAAGAGGCAATTACTTTGTAATTTTAAAATAATTAGGTATTCTAACATAACTAAAGGTCATTTGAAAACTAGAACAAGTAAAATGCTATTTAGAATACAAAACAGAAAATAATTAGGTGTTCAAAAAAGTATAAAAGTAATGAAAACACTGTCCTAAATTAGAGAAGTGTATATTACTCAAAAAATATTTTGAACCAATTCTTCTAAATGACATGGTGCTTAGTACAACTTAAATTTGGATAGAATTGTCAAAGAGTAATTATATGGGCATATCCATAAAGTCACGTGATAATTAAAGGAGGCTTCACAAGACAGTCAAAGCATAGCCAGTCTGCTTAAAGACGGCTCGGGAGACTCATATAGGACTATCTGAATGTTTCCAGTGTTTTATAAAATATCTTTTAATGAAGTGCATAAAGCGTGTTATTGTCATGCAACTCATCTAGTGCTAATTGCCTATTTTCCTTTTATAATGTATCAGTGATGTTGATACCGCTTTCCAGAAGATACTGAGGAAAGATCATTTGTCACAGCACAACTTTATGTAAAAGGACTATGAGGGCTGTGATTTATTAGTATTTATCCTAAATGATAAATTTTAAATATTTCCAGACATTAAATTTGCATAATTGTATAATAAATCAACAATTTGTTTTACAGATTTCACAGAATTGGCTGAAACTCTATTAGCATTTGCTCCCCTCCCCAAAATAAAAACAAAAATAAAACTAAAGTACTTCATGATAAGGTTTATTTGTCTTATAGGTTAAATCCCTTGACTGGCATTATGCTGCAGAATTTGTTCTATGTTTTTCCTATCAAAATAAAAGTAAAATGACAAGTACTGAATATGTTTCTTTTACCCATTCAAAATCTGTACCCAAACTCTCCAAAAATTAAATCTTACAACTGGAAAGAAGCTAAAACTGCACCTGGTTCAAGTAAATGTAAAATGGCAGAACATTTGCAAGTTGAAAGTAATCCTTTTCCTGTGGAATATAAAAACTCACAAAAGAAACTCATGCCCTGGAGAAATGGAATCTGATAGGACATTCACTTGAAACACACACACACACACACACACACACACACACACACACCCCTCACAACAAAAACACCAAAAAAACCTTGTGAAACATACGAGGAAAGAGTAAAAATGAGCTAAAAATGCAGTCGTTCTCATTCATAAATTTACAAAAGTTCTCACAAGTAAATGTTGTCATTATTTGAATGTTGTTAAATGGCACTTGGAAATGAAAGACTAGGATCAAAGGAGCAAACAGAATACTGTGTTTAAATATGGTAAATATAGCCAGTTACAATAATAGGTTCACATATTTGCAAAATAAAATGCAGAGGAGTTAGAAACAAAATTCTTAAAACTGAGCATAAAGATCTGAAAGGCAATATTTATTTTAAAGTTATTTTATTATTTTTTTATGTATTATACTTCAAGTTCTAGGGTACATGTGCACAACGTGCAGGTTTGTTACATATGTATACATGTGCCATGTTGGTGTGCTGCACCCAGTAACTCATCATTTACATTAGGTGTATCTCCTAATGCTATCCCTTCACCCTCCCGCCACCACACAACAAGCCCTGGTGTGTGATGTTCCCCACCCTGTGTCTAAGTGTTCTCATTGTTCAATTCCCACCTATGAGTGAGAACATGCGGTGTTTTGTTTCCTCTCCTTGTGATAGATTGCTCAGAATGATGGTTTCCAGCTTCATCCATGTCCCTACAAAGGACAGGAACTCATCCTTTTTTATGACTCCATAGTATTCCGTGGTGTATATGTGCCACATTTTCTTACTCTAGTCTATCATTAATGGACATTTGGGTTGGTTCCAAGTCTTTGCTATTGTGAATTGTACCAAAACAAGCATACGTGTGCATGTCTTTATAACAGCATGATTTATAACCCTTTGGGTATATATCCAGTAATGGGATGGCTGGGTCAAATGGTATTTCTAGTTCTAGATCCTTGAGGAATCGCCACACTGTCTTCCACAATGGTTGAAATAGTTTACAGTCCCACCAACAGTGTAAAAGTGTTCCTATTTCTCCTCATCCTCTCTAGCATCTGTTGCTTCCTGACTTCTTAATGATCACCATTCTAACTGGTGTGAGATGGTATCTCATTGTGGTTTTGATTTGCATTTCTCTGATGGCCAGTGATAATGAGCATTTTTTTCATGTGTCTGTTGGCTGCATAAATGTCTTCTTTTGAGAAGTGTATGTTCATATCCTTTGCACGCTTTTTGATGGGGTTGTTTGATTTTTTCTTGTAAATTTGTTTAAGTTCTTTGTAGATTCTGGATATTAGCCCTTTGTCAGATGGAGAGATTGTAAAAGTTTTCTCCCTTTATGTAAGTTTCCTGTTCACTCTGACGGTAGTTTCTTTTTCTGTGCAGAGCTCTTTAGTTTACTTAGATTACGTTTGTCAGTTTTGGCTTTTGTTGCCATTGCTTTTGGTATTTTAGACATGAAGTCCTTGCCCATGCCTATGTCCTGAATGGTATTTCCTAGGTTTTCTTCTAGGGTTTTTATGGTTTTAGGTCTAACATTTAAGTCTTTAATACATCGTGAATTAATTTTTGTATGAGGTGTAAGGAAGGAATCCAATTTCAGCTTTCTACATATGGCTCGTCAGTTTTCTCGCACCACTTATTAAATAGGGAATCCTTTCCCTATTCCTTGTTTTTGTCAGGTTTGTGAAAGATCAGATGGTTGTAGATGTATGGCATTATTTCTGAGGGCTCTGCTCTGTTCCATTGGTCTATATGTCTGTTTCAGTACTAGTACCATGCTGTTTTGGTTACTATAGACTTGTAGTATAATTTGAAGTCAAGTAACGTGATGCCTGCAGCTTTGTTCTTTTGGCTTAGGATTGTCTTGGCAATGCGGGCTCCTTTCTGGTTCCATATGAACTTTAAAGTAGTTTTTTCCAGTTCTGTGAAGAAAGTAATTGGTAGCTTGATGGGTATGGCATTGAATCTATAAATTACCTTGGGCAGTTATGGCCATTTTCATGATATTGATTCCTCCTATCCACGAGCATGGAATATTCTTTCATTTGTTTGTGTACTGTTTTATTTTGTTGAGCAGTGGTTTGTAGTTCTCCTTGAAGAGGTCTTTCACATACCTTGTAAGTTGTATTCCTAGGTATTTTATTCTGTCTATAGCAATTGTGAATGGGAGTTCACTCATGATTTGGCTCTCTGTTTGTCTATTATTGGTGTATAGGAATACTTGTGATTTTTGCACATTGATTTTGTATATTTTGTATCCTGAGACTGCTGAAGTTGCTTATCAGCTTAAGGAGATTTTAGGCTGACATGATGGGGTTTTCTAAATATACAATCATGCCATCTGTAAACAGGGACAATCTGACTTCCTCTTTTCCTAACTGAATACCCTTGATTTCTTTCTCTTGCCTGATTGCCCTGGACAGAACTTCCAACACTTACATAGTTATATTTTTATATAGTTAGTATACACTATGACAAAAGCCTGCAATTTTTTTTCTGATAAAATAGTCATGTTAAATGGTTATATTCCTTCAACATCTCCAAATATGTACATTTTCAATGAAGAGTAGATACTAATTCAAATATGTCCTACCCAGTGTGAGGATTTTAGGCAAGGTTATCAATGAATTAAAAACTTGTAGGCAGTGTGGGGAAATTTTGCTTTCAAAAGGGAAAAATTTGCTCCCTTAATTGTCCCTTACATACTACTGCTTCTCTCCATTTCATTTTCTGAAACCATTTAGGTCTTTTGGACCATCTTAAAGTGATCCTGAGCCACATCTTCTACATGAAACAGGGTTGTATTTCTTCATTCAACACATATTTTTTTTTTAGCATCTTCTTCATGTGTTAGGGGCAGAATTCCAAATTGTAGATCAGCCACCTTCTGGGTAGCTAAATGCACTTGGAACCAGTGGCTTCCAGACTACTGAATTTCATGGATCAGTTTTAAAAAATGGCAATTAGTGTAGAGTTGCCACCTTTTTATTTTTGTTAAATCAGGTCATAGTAAATGAACACCAAACAAAGTTTTCACTAGGTTGGATTTGTTTTACTCCTTCCAAATGTCTAATTTAAAATTTATACTATGTACTTTTTTCTAATTAGAATATTTTACATATTTTTCCCTAATTCATTTTTATTTGAAGTGGATTATTCTTAAACACTTTAGCTATTATCCTCTACTCCACGAATGTCAAGGATAGACCTTTAATGAGTAGAACAGATGTCAGGGATTTGACAGTAGTGAATAATCATGTCTATCTCTTGTCAATCTTTTGATTTTAAGTGAGGGAAATGCTGTGGAGAATTGTTTCTTTTGTTGAAAACCTAGATTAGTACATGCTATGCCATAGTGAATGCTTAATGAATACATGCCAAATAAATAAAAAAAAGCTTCCCAAATTCTCATTCATTGACATGAAGATATAAAATCTAGCATGTTGATAACACTGAACTTTCTTACATAATTCTATAACAAGTTCTCTTCTTTTTGTTTCTTTCCGTGGCTTGTCTCTTCGCGTGGATTTTTCATACTGTGTTAACATTTGCTTGTGAAATCAATTAGACCAACTAGAAAAATACAGTTAAATGTTTAAATTACTTTTGATCAAATGGCTTTTGTTTGATAAATGCTATCAAAAAGGACTAATCAAGTTTCTAGGTTTGAGGTTTATTTTCTTTTGACTAATACTTGTATTTGTACAGAACCTTTTCTTTGGAGTTTATTACTATTGTCTATAACATTTCCAGGATTTAATTAGGAGAGAGATTTTCCTATTCAGGATATGTATAGGTCAGATTATGATGCTGTGGCATGTAGACTATACCTTAGAATTGTGTTGTATTTGGCAAGAACTTCATTTACTTTTAACAATCTGGCATTTTCTACATTTTATGGATGGAAATAATAAAAATGTGATCTTTGCCGTAATTGGCCAGTGGTAAAATTTAACCTTGGTTTTCATTGTCTTAGACTTTTTCTTAATAAGAAATTTGTTTAAAATTAGTACATTTCTTATTAACCATTTTCATTTTGAACGTAATTTCAGAAGTAAGCATTTTTACTGAACATGCAGAATGCCCCCCTGCTGACCTCATGATTCTACAAGTCCTATACCATCTGTAAGAATCAACAAGACTGATACAATAACATTTATTTTAGATCTTCAGGATACAAATACAAGTGAATATCTTTATGAAGATTTAGAGATTTATAAAATTGAATCAAGAGATTATTTCATTTTTAAAACCTGTTTTTTCTTCTTATTAAAGAAATACATGTTCATTAAAGGATATTTTAAAAACAGACAAAACTAAAAGAAAATAAAAATCACCTATAATCCAGTTANGCTTTATGAAACCGGGTGCTCCTGTATTGGGGCCATATATATTTAGGATAGGTAGCTCTTCTTGTTAAATTGATCCCTTTACCCTTATGTAATGGCCTTCTTTGTGTCTTTGATCTTTGTTGGTTTAAAGTCTGTTTTATCAGAGACTAGGATTGCAACCCCACTTTTTTTTGTTTTTTTGTATTCCATTTGCTTGGTAGATCTTCCTCCATCTCTTTATATGGAGACTATCTGTGTCTCTGCATGTGAGATGGGTCTCCTGAATACAGCATACTGATGGGTCTTGAATCTTTATCCAATTTGCCAGTCTGTGTCTTTTAATTGGAGCATTTAGCCCATTTACATTTAAGGTCAGTACTGTCATGTGTGAATTTGATCCTGTCATTATGATGTTAGCTGGTTATTT
The DNA here is from genome assembly GCF_001698545.2 of Rhinopithecus bieti. NCBI lineage: Eukaryota > Metazoa > Chordata > Mammalia > Primates > Cercopithecidae > Rhinopithecus > Rhinopithecus bieti. The sequence continues at coordinate 3,565,066 of NW_016809462.1, forward strand.
TGCTCATTATTTAATGCAGTTTCTTCCTAGCATTGATGATCTTTACAAGTTGGCATGTTTTTGCAGTGGCTGGTACCAGTTATTCCTTTCCATGTTTAGTGCTTCCTTTAGGAACTCTTGTAAGGCAGATCTGGTGGTGTCAAAATCTCTCAGCATTTGTTTGTCTGTAAAGGATTTTATTTCTCCTTCACTTATGAAACTTAATTTGGCTGGATATGAAATTCTGGGTTGAAACTTCTTTTCCTTAAGAATGTTGAATATTGGCCCCCACTCTTTTCTGGTTTGTAGGGTTTCTACCAAGAGATCCACTGTTAGTCTGATGGGCTTCCCTTTGTGGGTAATCCAAACTTTCTCTCTGGCTGCCCTTAACATTTTTTCCTCCATTTCAACTTTGGTGAATCTTACAATTATGTGTCTTGGTGTTGCTCTTCTCAAGGGGTATCTTTGTGGTGTTCTTCATATTTCCTGAATTTGAATATTGGCCTGCCTTGCTAGGTTGGGGAATTTCTCCTGGATAATATCCTGAAGAGTGCCTTTCAAGTTGGCTCCATTCTCCCCGTCACTTTCAGGTAAACCAATCAGATGTAGATTTAGTGTTTTCACATAGTCCCATATTTCTTGGAGGCTTTGTTTGTTTCTTTTACTCTATTGTCTGTAAACTTCTCTTCTAACTTCATTTCATTCATTTGATCTTCAATCACTGATACCTTTCTTCCATTTGATCACTTTGGCAACTAAAGTTTGTGCATGAGTCACGTAGTTCACATGCCATGGTTTTCAGCTTCATCAGGTCATTTAAGGTCTTCTCTACACTGTTTATTCTAGTTAGCCATTTGTCTAATCTTTTTTCAAGGTAATTTTTGCTTCTTTGTGATGGGTTCAAAAATCCTCCTTTAGCTTGGAGAAGTTTGCTATTACTGATCGTCTGAAGCCTTCTTCTCTCAACTCATCAAATCATTCGCCGTCCAGCTTTGTTCTGTTGCTGGTGAGGAGCTGCATTCCTTTGGAGGAGAAAAGGTGCTCTGATTTTTAGAATTTTCAGCTTTTCTGCTCTGGTTTCTCCCCATCTTTGTGGTTTTATCTACCTTTGGTCTTTGGTGATGGTGTCATACAGATGGGGTTTTGGTATAGATGTCCTTTCTGTTTGTTAGTTTTCCTTCTAACAGTTAGGACTCTCAGCTGAGTATCTGTTGGAGTTTGCTGGAGGTCCATTCCAGACCCTGTTTGCCTGGGTATCACCAGCGGAGGCTGCAGAACAGCAAATATTGCAGAATGGCAAATGTTGCTGCCTGATCCCTTCCTCTGGAAGCTTCATCTCAGCTGTATGAGGGAACCTGGCTGTATGAAGTGTCAGTCGGCCCNTATCTACCTTTGGTCTTTGGTGATGGTGTCATACAGATGGGGTTTTGGTATAGATGTCCTTTCTGTTTGTTAGTTTTCCTTCTAACAGTTAGGACTCTCAGCTGAGTATCTGTTGGAGTTTGCTGGAGGTCCATTCCAGACCCTGTTTGCCTGGGTATCACCAGCGGAGGCTGCAGAACAGCAAATATTGCAGAATGGCAAATGTTGCTGCCTGATCCCTTCCTCTGGAAGCTTCATCTCAGCTGTATGAGGGAACCTGGCTGTATGAAGTGTCAGTCGGCCCCTACTGGGAGGTGTCTCCCAGTTAGGCTACTTGGGGGTCAGGGACCCACTTGAGGAGGCAGTCTGTCCGTTCTCAGATCTCAAACTCCACGCTTGGAGATCCACTACTCTCTTCAAAGCTGTCAGACAGGGATGTTTAAGTCTGCAGAAGTTTCTGCTGCCTTTTGTTCAGCTATACCCAGGAAGGCAGGCCTCCTTGAGCTGCAATTTGCTTCACCTAGTTTGAGCTTCCCAGCTGCTTTGTTTACCTACTTAAGCCTCAACAAGGGCAAACGCTCCTTCCCCAGCCTTGCTGCCACCTTGCAGTTCAATCTCAGACTGCTGGGCTAGCAGTGAGCCAGGCTCTGTGGGTGTGGGACCCTCTGAGTCAGGTGTAGGATATAATCTCCTGGTGTGCCATTTGCTAAAACCATTGGAAAAGCACAGTGTTAGGGTAAGAGTGTCCCAATTTTCCAGGTACCATATGTTACAGCTTCCCTTGGCTAGGAAAGGGAATTCCCTGACCCATTTTGCTTCCTGAGTGAGGTGATGCCCTACCCTTCTCCATGGTTTGCACCCATGGTCCCACAAACCCCAGTGAGATGAACCCAGTACCTCAGTTGGAAATGCAGAAATCGCCCATCTTCTGTGTCTCTCACGCTGGAAGCTGTAGACTGGAGCTGTTCCTATTTGGCCCTCTTGGAACCCCCTAAAGTTATTTTAATATATGTGTTCTGTTATAATTACGTTTTGACTAAATTGTGATGGTTACCACTGAGTGTCAACTTGATCACATTGAATGATACAAAGTATTGATCCTGGGTGTGTCTGTGAGAGTGTTTCCAACAGAGATTAACATTTGAGTCAGTAGGCTGGGAAAGGCAGACCCACCCTTAATCTGGGTGGACACAATCTAATCAGCTGCCAGAGTGGCTAGAATATAAGCAGGCAGAAAAATGTGAAAAAAAGAGACTGGCCTAACCTACCAGCATACATCCTTCTCCCATGCTAGATGCTTCATTCCCTCAAACTTCAGACTCCAAATTCTTCATTTTTGGAACTCGACTGACTCTCCTTGCTCCTCAGCCTGCAGATGGCCTATTATGGGACCTTATGATCATGTGAGTTAATACTTAAACTCGACACGCTCTCTCTCTCTCTCTCTATATATATATACATACACACACATACATACACATTCCATTAGTTCTGTCCCTGTAGAGAACCCTGACTAATACACTAAGTTGAATACTATTATTCTTCAAAATAAAAATAAATATAATTTATTAATACATGCATGGTAGGTGTCATGAACTTAATGATCTTTGACTCTATCTTTAACATTTTATTCAACAAGTAAGTTTTTATTAACATGAATTTTTAACACCAAGCATCCTACCAAGGCAGGTCTGTGGCTCATGACTAGAATCCCAACACTTCATGTAGGCTGGATTTGGCAGATTGCTTGAACTCAGGAGTTCGATACCAGCCTGGACAGCCTGGTCCCTAGGAATAAAAAATAAAAACAAATAAATTAGACTGGAGTGTTGGAGCAAACGTATAGTTCCTGCTGTTTTGGAGACTAAGGTGAGAGGATTGCTTGAGCCAGGGAGGTCGAGGCTTCAGTGACCTGAGATTGCACCACTGCACTTCAGCCCGTGTGACAGAGTGAGACCCTGCCCCGCCCCCCACACACACACACACAAAAGCATTTATACCAGTATTTGGGGGAGGGTGGAAGAGGAGGAACGTGAGGCAGTGGGAAGGAATTCTACTCTGTAGATAGTAAAGCTCCAGGTTCACCCAATTGTGGATTTTGTTGATGAAAAGAGTTAAACTATGTAAATTATTTGAAGAGATTTATTCTGAGCCAAATATGAGTGACCATGGCCCATGACACAGCCCTCAGGAGGTCCTGAGAACATGTGCCCAAGGTGGTCGGGGTATAGCTTGGTTTTATATATTTTTGGGAGGCATGATAAATCAATCAAATACATTTAAGAAATACAATGGTTTGGTTCAGAAAGGTAGGACAACTCAAAGCAGGGGCTTCCAGGCTACAGGTAAATTTAAACATTTTCTGGTTGACAATTGGCTGAGTTTATTTGAAGACCTGGGTTTAATGGAAAGGAATGTTCAGGTTAAGATAAAGGATTGTGGCAACCAAGTTTTATTGTGTAGAAGAGTCTCTCAGATAGCAGGCTTCAGAGAGAGAACAGGTTGTAAAATGCTACTTATCAGACCTAAAAGGGGCCTAGCTCTTATTTGATCATTTACTGGATTTGGAAAGAAAGGAAGGAGAAACGGGATTCTCTAGAGAATGTGGATTTTTCTCACAAGAGACTTTGCAGAGCAATTTCAAGGTATGACAAAGAAATATATTTTGGTGTTAAATATGTTTCCTTGTGTTACATTTTCTATGTGTTATGTTATGCCAGAGATAGATTGAAAACTAAGTTACAATATATAGGGTCAAATAAAACCCATCTGATGAGAATTTATGGTTTGTAGGGCATGACTTCCTAGACCCCGTAGGTAGGAATTTGGGCAAGATAAAAATCAGAGCTTAGTCTTCAATTTCATAGTCCCCCAAGGACAGGTGATTCTTAAAAATCGTGTACTTGTTCAGGACACTCTTGTCCCAGTAGGGTGCCAGCTTGATCCACAGTCAGCTTCTTAGAGTCCCCGATGGTGTCATCCGTGTTGCATTTAATGTGGACCTTCTTCCCCAGAAAGTTGTGCAAACAACCTTGGTCATCCTGGCTGGAGCTGGAATCACCTGGTACCTCCAGATGTGACAATCTTCTCACTTGAGCACTGAATTCCATGATCTCTGACTTTAAATCAAGCTTCAAAGTAAGTGTTAGTCTCAGGGTTTACACATAAAATCAAGTTTTAAGCACAGTTTAAGAAACCTGTTCGAAATAATGAAATTTTTTCAAAGCAAAGCCAGTATGCAAACTAAGGAATGTTCTGCTCCGGAATCTGCAATTTCTTTCCTTAAATCATGATAACTAAAGTTAAATTGTTAATATTTGATTTTGTAAGTAATATAAATGAATTAGATTATTATTAGCTGCAAATGGCTATTAAATAATGGCATTATTTCAAAACTCTATTATTTGCCAGGGTTGGGGAGAAATGATAGATCTATTTTTTCGATGTGGTTTGTACTCTAGAAGGTAAGGGGCCATTTCAAAGGTAAGAATATTTCAAAGTTCTCCTCACAGTATAAAGCACATAATAGGTCATCAATGATATCTACTGAATAAATGATTGAACAGGCAAAAGAATAAATACTGATAGGTTTTATGTAACATTAAAGTTAGCTTTGCTTTATTAGAAATTTATTTCTCAAACTTGTTTCTCATATTCTTGTGATATTTTAAGAAATTAGTAAACAGAGAAACAAACAAATTTTATTTTAAGGAAAAAAACTTTTTTTGTTTGTAGAGGCAGGTTTTTTGTTTGCTTTTAAAGTATTACTATAAAACTCTATACACATTCACATGTAGAGAATTTC